>NC_036853.1:5922679-5938038 GCF_002910315.2 Salvelinus sp. IW2-2015
TTCTACCATATCTCTTTCTACCATATCTCTTTCTACCATATCACTTTCTACCATATCTCTTTCTACCATATCTCTTTCTACCATATCTCTTTCTATCTCTTTGTCTGCTTGATCTCTATCTCTCGGTCTGCATGATCTCTATCTCTCTGTCTGCTTGATCTCTATCTCTCTGTCTGCTTGATCTCTATCTCTCTGTCTGCTTGATCTGGATTTCTCTGTCTGCTTGGTCTCTATCCCTCTGTCTGCTTGATCTCTATCTCTCTGTCTGCTTGATCTCTATTTCTCTGTCTGCTTGATCTCTATCTCTCTGTCTGTGTCCCTCAATATGTTTTCCCATCTTTCCATTTCTCCTGGATGCTTCATGCTTCATGCTTCATGCTTGTTAGAAAGCTGTGTGTCTTGCCCTCCTACTCCCCATAGTCATTCCTTCTCCTCTTCTCCTAATAACCTTCTCCTCTTAATAACCTTATCCTCTTCTCTTAATAACCTTCTCCTTCTCTTAATAACCTTCTCCACTTCTCTTAATGTCACGACTACTGCCAAGGTTGGTCCGTCCCTCTCCTTGCTCGGGCGGCTTTTGGCGGTCCATGTCACCGACTTTCTAGCCATCGCCAATCCACTTTTCATTTTCCATTGGTTTTGTCTTGTCTTCCATCACACCTGGTTCCAATTCCATCAATTACATGTTGTGTATTTAACCCTCTGTTCCCACTCATGTCCTTGTCCGTAATTGTTTGTTGTAGTGCTTGTGCAACGGTATGCTGGTATTTACCGGGTTTTGTTTCACCCATTTATTTTATTATTCTATTGACGGTGGTTTATGGTAATTAAACACAACCGTTGTAAATCAGTTTCCGCTCTCCTGTTGTCACGACTGTTTGAAGAAGAGGACCAAGGTGCAGCGTGGTACGTGTTCATGATTTTTAATACAGCTGAACACTAGAACAAAAAAATTACACAAAGCGGAACAAACGAAACAGTTCTGTCTGGTGCAGACACACAAAACAGAAAACAACTACCCACAAAACCAATGTGGTAAGAGCTACCTAAGTATGGTTCTCAATCAGAGACAACGATAGACAGCTGCCTCTGATTGAGAACCACACCTGGCCAAACAACAAAGAAATACAAAACATAGAAAATGAACATAGAATGCCCACCCCAACTCACGCCCTGACCAAACCAAAATAGAGACATAAAAAGGATCTCTAAGGTCAGGGCGTGACACCTGTGCCTGACTTCTCTGCCGTCAGTAGCATCGCATTACACTTAATAACCTTCTCCTTCTCTTAATAACCTCTTAATAACCTTCTCCTCTTCTCTTAATAACCGTCTCCTTCTCTTAATAACCTTCTCCTTCTCTTAATAACCTTCTCCTTCTCTTAATAACCTTATCCTCTTCTCTTAATAACCTTCTCCTTCTCTTAATAACCGTCTCCTCTTCTCTTAATAAACTTCTCCTCTTCTCTTAATAACCTTCTCCTTCTCTTAATAACCTCTTAATAACCTTCTCCTTCTCTTAATAACCTTCTCCTCTTCTCTTAATAACCTCTTAATAACCTTCTCCTCTTCTCTTAATAACCTTCTCCTTCTCTTAATAACCGTCTCCTCTTCTCTTAATAACCTTCTCCTCTTCTCTTAATAACCTTCTCCTTCTCTTAATAACCTCTTAATAACCTTCTCCTTCTCTTAATAACCTCTTAATAACCTTCTCCTTCTCTTAATAACCTTCTCCTTCTCTTAATAACCTTCTCCTCTTCTCTTAATAACCTTCTCCTCTTCTCTTAATAACCGTCTCCTCTTCTCTTAATAACCTTCTCCTCTTCTCCTAATAACTGTATCCTCTTCTCTTAATAACCTTCTCCTCTTCTCTTAATAACCTTAAGAACAGGGGAGCCACTTGTAGATGTTGAAATCAGACCAGAATGTAAATTAATACTAATTGTACTGTCAAAACAATCATACACATGATAGTGTTCTGGGGAGTTTTGAGCGCTGTGCACCTTAGTGCCCAATACATTTAACTGACGTTTTGCTGCAAAGCTGATTAGACATTCTGGAGACCATTTTTGTAAGAGGAGCAATTTAGATTAAGTACCTCAGCTGAAAAGGATAGCTGCAGTAGCACATGGTGGTGATTCCATTTCTCTCTCTCTCTCTCTCTCTCTCTCTCTCTCTGTCTCTGTCTCTGTCTCTGTCTCTGTCTCTGTCTCTGTCTCTGTCTCTCTCTGAGTTCATATTTCATAAATGTAAGGTCAGAGTCAGTGTTTTTACAGTACATCACACATGACCAATCCCATCTCCCTCTGTATCTCTATCCACTGCTGTGGTTGCCAAGGGAGGCAAGGGGAAAATAATCGAAGAACCATCTAAGTTGAGGCATGTGTGTCATCTCCATGGATACCCCATAGGGTTCCATTCAGGATGCAACCATGGTACAATGGTCAAAAGCAGCATACTATATAGGGCAGGGCTGCACAACCCTGTTTCTGGAGACCTACCGTCCTGTAGGTTTTCACTCCAACCCTAATCTATCAATCAATCAAATTTATTTATAAGACCTTTTTACATTAGCCGAAGTCACAAAGTGCTATACAGAAACCCAGCCTAAAACCCCCAAAACAGCAAGCGATGTAGAAGCACAGTGGCTCGGAAAAACTCCCTAGAGAGGCAGGAACCAAGGAAGAAACCTAGAGAGGAACCAGGCTCTGAGGAGTGGCCAGTCCTCTTCTGGCTGTGCCGGGTGGAGATGATATCCCGTACACTGAATTCTAATAATTAGCTGGTTGATAAACTGAATCAGGTTAGTTACAACTGGGGTTGGAGGTAAAACCTACAGGAGGGTAGCTGTAATGTACATTATGTGCCACCGGGGCGGCGCACTTGGCATTGCCTCAGCCAGCCAGTGGTGAACAGTGCTATGAACAGCACCGTGGGAAATAAAAGACCTTGGTTACAGTATCTGAGCAACAGGCCTGTTGGTCGGCCGGCAGCTTGGTGCACTCTCCTGCTGGCTCATTAGTCTTGGCTATAGCATCTGTGATGATTAATTCATGTCTCCACTCAATAGATTCGCTGATTTGAATGAGGTTAATTCGATTTGATTAGAATGAGAACTAGATTGGCTCTCATTGTTTGTATTGCGAGGAGCACAGAGGAGCCGTCTCACTTCTCCGCAGCCTTGTCTGTCAAAACTGAATCCCGTCAGGCTTGGTTGCCTGTCGCAGCATTGGTATGCTCCATGATAGCCACCAGCCTACACTCTCTGGAGAGKCTGGGASGACAACGTTGGGGCCTGACAGGAGAAATATGAAGTTAAAGGAGATCCGAGAAGACTTTTCTCAACTGACAGCCTAGCTGTGTTCCAAATGGCACCCTATTCCCTATATTGTGCACTACTTTTGACCAGAGCCTTATGGCCAATGGCACCCTATTCCCTATATAGTGCACTACTTTTGACCAGGGCCCTATGCCAATGCACCCTATTCCCTATATTGTGACACTACTTTTGACCAGAGCCTTATGGCCAATGGCACCCTATTCCCTATATAGTCACTACTTTTGACCAGCATAGGCACTATAAAGAATAGGTGCCATTTTGGATGCATCCTGATCACTACCGAGAAGCATGGTAGACTACTGCATACACAGTGTCGGTACTATATAAACAACATGGATCTCTATGGAGAAACCAACATCACATGTACTTACTATATAAACAACATGATCTCTATGGAGAAACCAACGATCACATGGTCGTTACTATATAAACAACATGGATCTCTAAAAACCAACGATCACATGGTCATTACTATATAAACAACATGGATCTCTATGAGAAAACCAACGATCACATTCATTACTATAAACAACATGGATCTCTATGAGAAACCAACGATCACATGGCGTTACTATATAAACAACATGGATCTCTATGGAAAATCAACGATCACATGTCATTACTATATAAACAACATGGATCTCTATGAAGAAACCAACGACACATGGTCTTACTATATAAACAACATGGATCTCTATGGAAAACCAACGACACATGGTCGTGTACTATATAAACAACATGGATCTCTATGGAAAAACCACGATCACATGGTCGTTACATATAACAACATGATCTCTAGGAGAAACCAACGATCACATGTCGATATAAAACACATGGATCTCTATGAGAAACCAACGATCACATGTCGTTACTATATAAACAACATGGATCTCTATGAAGAAACCAACGATCACATGGTCGGTTACTATATAAACAACATGGATCCTTATGGAGAAACCAACGATCACATGGTCGTTACTATATAACAACATGATCTCTACGGAGAAACCAACGATCACATGTCGGTTACTATATAAACAACATGGATCTCTATGGAAAACCAACGATCACATGTCAGTTACTATATAAACAACAGGATCTCTATGAGAAACCAACATCACATGCGGTACTATATAACAACATGACTCTTATGAGAAACCAACATCACATGGTCAGTTACTATATAAACAACATGGATCTCTATGAGAAACAACGATCACATGGTCGCGTACTATATAAAACAACATAGGATCTCTATGGGAAACCAACGAAGACATCAGCACTTGGTTTGGAGAGCGGGGGGGGGGACAGGAAGAACTAAGTCTGTCCAACTGATACCCTAAATTATGCATATCTTCTGGCAGAAGCCTATGTAGTCTGTGTTCCCATTTGGCCTTTAACCTTCCCTGATAATGGACTGAGGGGCAGACACACACAGGAAACCAAAACACGTTCCGAGCCAAATCCACATCTATATATATATATATACACCCCCCCCCCCCCCCCCCCCCACACACACACACACAGTCACATCCATGTGTGTACAAACTCATGTACTTATCTCTCTCACACACACGCACGCACCACGCACACACACACACACACACACACACACGCACACACACACACACACACACACACACACTGCTCCCAATAAGAAGTTCCAGCCATCGTATAATGACACACCTTCAGATTGTCCTCTCTCTACACTGGAGTACAATACAATACTGTTGAAAATCCCCTCTCCTCTCCCCTCCCCTCTGTCTCTCCTCTCTCTCTCCCTCCCTCCCTCAATCCTCTCCCTCATCCTCTCTCCTCTCCCTCCCTCCCTCCTCCCTCCTCCCCTCCCTCCCCTCCCTCCCTCTCCCTCCTCTCCTCCCTCTCTCCCTCTCCATCCTCTCTCCCTCTCTCCCCCCCTCTCTCCCTCCCTCCTCTCCCTCTCTCTCTCCCTACCTCCCCTCGCCTCTCTCTCTCTCTCTCTCTCCCTCCCCCTCTCTCCCTCTCTCCCTCCCTCCTTCCCTCCCTCCCTCCTCCTCTCCCCTTCTCTCTCCCTCCCCCTCCCTCTCTCCTCTCCCCCTCTCTCCCTCTCCCTCCCTCCCTCCCTCCCTCCCCTCTCTCCTCCCTCTCCCTCCCTCCTCCCTCCCTCTCCCCCTTCCTCTCCCTCCCTCCCTCTCCCTCTCCCTCCCTCTCTCCCTCTCCCTCCCTCCCTCCTCCCCTCCTCCCCTCCCTCTCCCTCCCTCCCTCCCTCCCTCCCTCCCTCCCCCCTCTCTCTCCCTCCCTCCCTCTCTCTCCCTCCTCTCTCTCTCTCCCTCTCCCTCCCCCCCCTCTCTCTCTCCCTCTCTCATTAGACAGCAGGCTCCTCTACCGAAACATATAAACCATTCCAGCACAGGACTACAGCAGCCAGACCACGACGCATTTAACAAGTGTTCCTCTCTACTGACCCTGTTCGCGAAGGGGGAGTGAAATAAGAATAAACTTAATTACAGTATGTGATTGGGTTTACATGAGTCACACGGTACAGGAATGTGCATATTTTATTTTATGTCATCCTGATACATATCGTATATATGTGATACGCCATGACAATATTGTGTTATATTACTGACTAACGCTATATCACTATCGTATATTATCATCTGATACATATCGTATATACTTGATCATTCCTGATACATAATGTATATATGCTGATCACTCCTGATACAGTAATCGTATATATCTGATCACTCCTGATACATATCATATATATACTGATCATCCTGATACATATCATATATATACTGATCACTCCTATACATATTCGTATATATACTGATCACTCCTATACATATCTATATATGCTGATCACCTCTGATACATATCATATATATGATCACTTCGGATACATATCGTATATATCTGATCACTCCTGATACATTACGTATATCTGATCACTCCTGAACTATATCGTATATACTATTCACTCCTACACATATCGTTATATGTCGATCACTCCTGATACTATCGTATATTTATACTATCCACTATCTGATACATATCTAATATGATACTGATCACCTCTGATTACATATCGGATATAATCTGATCATCCTATACATATCGATATTATCTGATCCACTCGATCATCGTATACATGATCAGTCCGATACATTTACGATATAATCTGACACTCCTGATACATATCTATATATACTATCCACTTCCTTATTACTATTTTTATTTCCATAATATACCTGCATGCACTATAAACTCACTGAAGTATTACACTTACCTCACCCTGTAACTGGAGTTATCTATAGCTATCCCACCCTATTATACCAGTAGAACTAAGTAATCTACAGATATTACCTCATCTCATTACTGCCTGAACGAGCCTATTACCTACTCAGAGTAAGACATTAATCCACAGTAAACAAGTCATCGACTGATACCACATCCACCTAACTAGCAAGTTCATATCCTATTAAATCTTACGCAAACACCTACTAGAACAATACCAAGCATAAATGTACCCAACTAACTGACTGCTCTATTGAATCATCGATAGATTAAACAAATATCAAATCCTACTAAATCACCTGACTTGTCCTGATGATCCCTACCCTATAACATATACCCAGAGATTATTAAAATATTACCAAGTATCCAACCCCTTCACGACTACCATGAACTCCGGTAGTCTATTATATTACCGGCATGATATCACTCCCTTATAAATATCACAGAGCTACTCGTACCATCACGAACTTACTACTGGGATCAGCTTCTCCTATATATATACCACCAGAGGTATCTATAATATACATCACCCTTGCTACCTCACTCCCTCTACTGAGGAGCATCTATTATCGTTATATATAGCATCAATCTCTAGCTACCGACTTAGTAATACATATGCACTAACTCGTACTCTAACACTTATAACTTGTGCAGTCCTTAAATACTATACCAGAAGTGATCCATATATTAACAACAGTAAGATCCAACTACCAGAGATTAAACCCATCAACCTAGTGACACCACCAGGATAATATAACCTCCACTAAGCGCGACCCTAGCAACACTACCGTAAGTCCGAATTATAACTCCACTAAGTCCACTACCCTCAACATAAGAGACATCACCAATAACCCACATAATCAGGACCACCCCAGAAGAGGACAATAAATACTCCCTAACTAGGATCATCCTACAAGAGCATAAACCACACTTAAAAATCAACCACACAGATATCTGAAAACCCACTAGGACACCACAGAGATAAACCCTACTCTAGAGATCTCACCACAGCCTAGTAATAAACCTATTACAATGCGACACCACAGAATAGGCATAAATACCATCGCGTAGACATCCACCAGATGAGGATAAATACGACTTGTGAACATCCACCTCAGAGAACACATCTCTAGCCACACAACAAACGAGGACCATTAAAACCCACTCCGAAGGATCAACATCAATCCCAGGAGATAACATACAACCCCTCAACAGATAATAAACCCAAAACTCAAGGCACCATCACCATGAAGGCGTGAATCACCCAGCGCCTACTAGGACACCACCAGAGACAATATACTCCACTAATGACCACCACAGTAGGATAAACCCACTATAGTGAACACCACAGAGAGTTAACCACCTCCCTATAGCAACATAACCCACATGAAGTAATTAACTATCACGTAGTACCCACTCACCTGAGACCACAACACCTCCAGCTTTAATACACCACTAAGATGACATAGAAATACCACACACCCTTCCAGGCCCTACGAAATCACACATAATGACCGTAAATATCCCATCTACTAAGAATCACCGGAAACTCCGTATAAATGAGCCACTATCGCAACAGAAAGACTACAACCTTCACATATACGAGACACACTATCTCAGTAAGGATAAACCCACATATACTATGAAACAACACCGAGACTACTACTATCCCACTAAGCGAGAACACCACAGTAGAGATATATATCTCCACACTAAGCCGAACGTACCCACCCTCAGAAGGATAAACCCAACTCTAGAAGATCCCGACCCACTAAAGTAGAAATAAATACCCCCTAGACCACGAGCTAAATTAAACACATAACTTCCATCCAAGTCCTCTACTCATATAATCTAATCCACTTAATTTCCCTAATGTAAGTGCGTTTGTTCCTCATAACTGAAAATTCACATCCACTAATGAAATAATATATTAAGTCCCTTGCTTACATCACTGATATTATAAACTCGAACAAGTGCTCCTAACAGACAGAATCCCAGCCTTAATCAAAACTCCCACAACAAACAATCCACAACTGTCCATATTAAGAAAGCATCGTTCCTATGGTAATAAATATACTCTGACCTCTAACACACATGGTACCTAAAACCTATATGAAACACACCTAGAAGAAATAACCATGAAGCTAATTACAGAACAAGACATGTCCCTGGGACCATAGTCCATCCTCTTAGTCGTAATCTGCCGGGTACCTGAATGCCGACTACCATTCACCCTGAAACCGAATACATGGCTAAATGTTCAAATGTTCATAATAAAACTGACTATCCAGGTTTCACCCATATTATATAGTAATCACAAGCCAAATACTACGCTTCAGTTTCAACATAAAGCCGCCTAAGTTCACCAGCATATCAAGTGTTATGAAAAACTGGAGGCAGAACACACGCCTATACTGTTGACTCTCTAAGGTAACCAATCATCCAGGTATTCATATCATACACAGTGCGTAAGTCCTCTCCTGAAGTGCAACCGGTTCCAATAGGCCGCTCAATGACCTCCATGACTAAAGCCGAAACTTCCTCCCTTCCTTTTCCTCACTATCCTTCCCTTCTCTTCTTTCTTGTTTGCCTCCCATGCCAGATTCTCTTCCCCTGCTTGATGACTCTTGAGAAAGCACTGATAGACCATTGCTCCATCAGAATCTATCCTGAGCATGATGACTTCCAATATTATCCTCTGAAGTCCTATCCCTGCCTGCTATGTCATGCTCCAGTATCCCTACTAAATTTACCGCCTGCGTACTGTTATAGCAAAGAACCCTAACTCTCGATCTATATATCCCTATATCATGACCTTATACATGAATGGATTCATCATTTTATGAATCATATATTTATGAGATCATATCCAGGATTGCCCTGAATGTTCTTCTATAATATTCACCAACCATATGTGAGACTACAGCGCGAAGAGTATAGCTGCCAACCTCTTCATGCATAGGCCTAGTTTCCTACTTCATACGAGTTTACTGTATTCCCTAAGCGTATTGTGAATCCCAAGATATATTACCCCGGATGTATCAAGATGATCCAGCATTATAGACCGATATGTACCCAGGATGACTTTCTAGTGAGATTCCATTCCTACACCGTGCTTCTTAACTAAACTCTCGATATTATTGGCATTAGTGTATGCGGTTTAAGGCTTTATTCAGCGTTTCTGTACACTATCTTTGATTGATATGTATCCTATAATCAGACTGATGTAATGAATACCCACTAATATTAAAAATTAAACAGTTGATATCTAGGGATTTCCTGAATCCGAGGACAAAACACACATAACTAACAGGAATTTAAAATCATTTATAATAAGGAACATGGTAGAGTTAGTAGTCCAGATATCCACTGTGGTATATTACGCTAGTTTGGATCCTTAGTGATCGCACTCCGTGTGTCCTAGTTGAGCTATCCTCTGTGAGGATATTTCCGTATGATGTTTTATTATCACTCGTTTGGTATTCCTACCCAGTGTTTATCCCTCTTATGAATGTATTCTCATAGGTGTGATCCATGAGTCCTCGTTAGTCTGGTGTCTAGTGATTTAATTACCTACCCTACTGTGTGGTTTACCTTAGATGCCTGCGATTTATCCCCATCTGTGGTGATATAACCTAGTATCCTAGTGCCGAGTTGTATACCTTTGATGCCCCGATGTATGCCTATAGATGTACCCCATCCTTCGTGTGCCTAGTGATTTATTCCTCTCGTGTGTGCCTATTAAGTGCCATGTTGAATCCTCTGCTGGTGTCCTAGTGGTCCCCTTTATTCCTCGTTGGTTCTTATATCATAGGGTATATCCTCTATCCCAGGATTGCCAGTAGTGGGTTATCCTCTGTGTGTCCCAGTGGTTTATTCTCTTGGTGATCCATTTTACTCCAAGCCGTACGTTTAAGTTATCATGCACTTGGTGTCCAGTGCTGTCCTAGTATCCTCTTTGGTTATATCCTAACCCCGTTATATTCATCCTGGTGAGTCCCCAATTGGTACTCCAAGTGCCAGTTTATCCTCTTGGTGTCCTAGTGGTGATATATGAATATATCCTCTGTCTGAGATCTGATCAGTCCATCACAGTGAGTGATCCGTATAATCCTCATGTTCCATTGTACCCTAAGTGATCCTATATCCCGATTCCATCTGATGGAGGAGTTGTCCTAATGCCTGAGGTATTTTTATCCCTGTGATGTATCAGGAGGTCCTCGTTCTAGTGGTTTAGTCCTCAGTGTTGGATTGTACCTTAAAGGGAGTGTGTTCATCGCATCGATCGATGGGTCCTAGTGGGTTGTCCTCTGTTGTCCTAGTGGTTTATCCCTCTGTGTTGTCACTTAATGTGGGCTATATATGCACTTCAGGTAGTTGTTCCTCCCGATGTATAACCATCTCGTAATATGTGTCTCTTGGTATCCCAATCCTACTGTGATCCCGTATATTAAATAGAACATCACGAAAAATCAGTGATGCTTATCAGGAGGTAACATTACTAGCCATTATAATGCCTCCTAGTGATATGATATATATATATATCAGCTCAACCAGTCAGTGAGTCTAAGGTACATTAGCTATATTTACTAGATTAATGAGTAAAATCCCCCGTACTGGTATGTAAATCTAGTACTACTCCATGTCACAGGTGAAGCGTACTATGCTTTCAGAGTGTAATTCCATATTAATCCTCTCAATGTATATATAAAATAGACTCCAAGTCAGATGATATGTCACATACTGTATTATAATTCCATCTTCAAGGGATATAACCCTATAAATATAATAAACTCCAAGAAGTCAGGTAAATGTACCAGTATAGACCACAATTCAAATTGTATTATAAATCAATGCGCGTGCGTGATATAAATAGACTCTCCAAGTCCAAGTTGACATATATACGGTGACTAAATGGCTATCTGTCATAAGATATATTCATCTCAACTATATACCTATAAATAATGACTCTCAAGTCATGGCAGGTGATGATCAGCACGTATAACATTATGACTGTTCCTAGATGTAATTATCCCAATCCACTATGACGTTATAGTAATTAGCCTCCGAGACAGTTACATCCAGCAGTAATTACATACTTATTTACGATAAATCACTGCTCATCAGCGCGGATGATCAGTCAATTAAATTAGACATCTCTCATAGTATATCAGGGGGGAGTTACATATACCCGTATTATAATCACTCCATAAACGATATGGCGTATCCAGAGGGTCAGCATATATATGATAATATAATGAGACTCCAGTACTACTAAGAGGTGAACATTCTGATTATTATTACTCTCAGTATATATTACGATCATGTATCAGGATGATCCCAAATAGACTCCAGTCAGGGATAGTACATTCTATGTAATTGAATTATAAATTCCATCCCATGTGATCCCAATTATATTAAATAATAATATAGATCTTCAGTCAGGTGATAATACCCAAGAGTTAGCATAGCCCAGAGTATCTATAATATCCTCTTTGAGTACATAACTTTATCCAGTAATAATATGACTACCAGAATCACCGAGTTGAAATATACCCCGTATACATGCTGTAATCCAATGTAATCCAATCTGGTTATCCAATGATATACTTCCAAATCCAAGTTAGAGTATCCTAAGACACGCATGATCTTAGTAATTATCAACATATTCTCATCGAAGTTTATCAAATAGAACTCCAGATCCATGAAGTACATGCTATACCTAGTTATGTATCCAGGAATTATATATTAACACGGATTATATACCCCGACTGTGATCAGATTTATAATCAGACTACCATAGATACAGAGTGAATGTACCCAGGGAGTGATCTACGTACAATATACACGAAATATATAAGTTACTCCCTACTAGGTTTAGTACTAGACATCCGCCAGTACAATTAATATAGTATTCCCAAGAGTGGATCCCACTAATAACATAATACCGTAATTATAAATCGCTTCTATGCCATAATAATAGCCTCCAGTCAGTGAATGGGTACAATCCCCGCGTGATATATTAAATTATCCTCTAGGTATGATAATTATACCCGAGTCAGTGAGGTACATTGCTGTATTATAATCCTCTGAGTTAATATAATAGATCTACACAGTCAATGTAGAATGTATCAGAGTCTGAATCAAGTCCATAGTATTATCCTAAAATTAATCCATCTGGTTAATATACTAGAGACATCGCAGTTATCTACAGAGTGCAATATATACCCGATATTGTACATCTACAGATTATGAATACTCCTCTAGATAGTGACTTAATAAAATCAAATCACGTACCATCAGGTATTACAGTAATACCATATGGTATCCAGAAAGTACATGCTTTGTATATAATATACCTCCATCTGGAGTATAGACACCCATAATAGACTACCAAGTGTCATCAGTGAATATCAAGCATTGATACAATGACCCGAATATGGTATATTCAATAACGCTCATTGTATAATATCCAGTCATATAAATGAGAATGTAAACAATGCATAGCCTATTATATATATTCTCTCCCATCATTCTAATTACTGACCCTCCACCATGATGCGACGAATCGTGTCAAACCTGACAACCATATACATGGACCTATCCTAAGTGCCATACATATAATCTCACAACCTCACGTCCCTTCAGTGACCACAGCCCGCTGACATTCTGTATTATAATCCTCCCGGTTAGGAGGAAACTTGTTAATAATTAATGAGCTACTCCAGTCAGGAGACATTGCTCGCCTGCTATTCTGGTGTGCGAGTAAATGGTTTGATATTAGTCCTCGGGTTAAGAGTATAAAGCCCTAGACTCTCCCTGATGTCTACAGAGTGATGAGGAGTGAAGAGAGAAGAGAGAAGGGGAGGCATACTGCAGAAGTGTAGATAAATCTTACAGATGATAGTGAAATAACTCCGAAAGTCAGAAATACATAGACTGATATTAAGTAAGTTGCCTCTATGATATAAGTAGAGCTCGCAGATCAGTAGAGGTAGCATGTACGAGGGATTGAGGATAGAGAGTGAAGATCCTGACCGGAGGTATAAGAAGACGTCCGAAGTACAGAGTGTAGAGAGAAGAGAAGGGGTACAGGCTAAGTATTATAGATATGCCTACTGAAAAAGCGAAGGAGTATAAATAGCTACCAGTCAGCAGAGTGAGAGTAGATGAGCATAGAGGAGAGAGGAGTGATATGAGGATATAATCCTGCTATGAGTATGAATAAGGAGCTCCAGGTCAGGAAAAGAAAACGTAGATGCGTGTAGTTAAAATTCCAATCATGAAGGGTAAATAGAACACCGAGGAAGTCAATAGAGAGAGGAGCGAAAGGAGAGATACATTGCATGATAATTGATAAGATCACGTCTGTAGAATTAGACCTCCAGAGGTAAGAGAGAGAAGAGAAGTGAGAACGTACATTGGATTATATAATCTTCTGGGTATTAATAAGACTCACGAATCAGATGAGAGGGAGAGGGCGTAGCAGTGCGAAGATGTATTATAATTGAGCCTTCCGGGTGGGAGAGAGAGATAGATAATAGACCCACTCCAGTCAAAGGTGAGAGAGAGGAGGGAGGTAGAGAGGGATATTGAAGAGAGACGGATGAGACGTGATAGTTATAATGCCATCTGAGGTTAAAGAGATAGAGAGAGAGAGAAGGGTAAAAATGAGACAGTCGCAGAAAAGCAGTGTAAGAGGTTTAACGCATTTGCAAGTTAAGTAGAGATTAAAAACCCTCCTACCAGGAGATGAGTAGAATGAGACTCAGATCATGTGCATTCAAGATCCCAAGTCAATATCTGTAATTAACTTAACCCTCACTCTAGGTAGAGGAAGAACAATATACTATAGAACTACCAGGACTAGGTTATCAAGTGAAATACCAAATGCCTGAACTTATCCGTATTAAATCCTGCCGAAAGCCCAGGGTTGTGTGTGGTGTGTGTGTTGTGCCCTATAATAGACTCCAGTCAGGTGAGTTTGTGTACGAGTTGATGCTTGGTTAGTTATATTGATGCCCGTCTTCTGGGCCTGCTGTGGTGTAATAAATATAGCATCTCCATGAAGCAAATTTATGACAAATGGAAATTACATTAAACGTGTATGTGTATAACCTCCGTATAATTCTAGGACTTCTCAGTCAGCGTGGAGGTAGCAACGTGTATGTAGTAATCCCTCTGGCGTATAATAGACTCCAGAACAGTTGAGTACATACTGTATTATAAAATTCTCCGCTATAATAACTCCAGTCAGATTAGTACATACTTCTATAAATCCTCTGTTAATAATAGACTCCAGACAGGTGAGCCTACATTCTTATTATAAGCCGTCGCTATTAATAGGACTCCCAGTCAGGTGACTGCCCCACATACGTTATTATATCCTCTGGTGGCGTGCTAATATATATAGACTCCAGACAAGGATAATAGATATATAAATGGGAATTGGCTCGGAAAACGTTGTCTTCCTGTGTGTCTGTTCCCTGCACATACTGATATTATCAATCCCCACATCAAGGGAAGTTCAAAAACACTCCAAAATAGAAACTGCACACATCACCAGTATAGGTAACATACTGTTATATCCACTCTCCATAGCTTCTCTCAAAGCATATGCACTGAAATTAAGCTGATAATACCAGTTGGACAGACTCTATGAGTTTCACCTCCTGTCCCCCTCACCCCCCCTCTCATTATACCATCCCTCTGGCCCTATAACTCACTCCCCCGCACA
>NC_036853.1:5938063-5949717 GCF_002910315.2 Salvelinus sp. IW2-2015
ATGAGAACTAAGGAATGGCTCTCATTTTTGTATTCGGAGCACAGAGGAGCCGTCTCACTTCTCCGCAGCCTTGTCTGTCAAAACTGAATCCCGTCAGGCTTGGTTGCCTGTCGCAGCATTGTATGCTCATGATACCACCAGCCTACACTCTCTGGAGAGCTGGGACGGACAACGTTGGGCTGACAGGAGAAATATGAAGTTAAGGAGATCGAGAAGACTTTTCTCAATGACAGCCTAGCTGTGTTCCAAATGGCACCCTATTCCCTATATTGTGCCTACTTTTGACCAGAGCCTTATGGCCAATGCACCTATTCCCTATATAGTGCACTACTTTTGACCAGGCCGATAGGCACCTATAAAGGAATAGGGTGCCTTTGGGGATGCATCCTGAGTCACTACCGTAGAGCATGGTAGACCTACTGCATACACAGTGGTCGGTTACTTATAATACAACAGGACTCTATGGAGAAAAACGATCACATGGTCGTCTATAAACAACATGGATCTTATGGAGAACCAATCAATGTCGTTCTATATAAACAACATGGATCTCTATGGAGAACCACGATCACATGGTCGGTTACTATATAAACAACATGGATCTCTATGGAGAAACCAACGATCACATGGTCAGTTACTATATAAACAACATGATCTCTATGGGAACCAACGATCACATGGTCAGTTACTATTAAACAACATGGATCTCTATGAGAAAACCAACGATCACATGGTCAGTTACTATATAAACAACATGGATCTCTATGGAGAAACCAACGATCACATGGTCGTTACTATATAAACAACATGGATCTCTATGGAAAATCCAACGATCACATGTCGGTTACTATATAAACAACATGGATCTCTATGGAGAAACCAACGATCACATGGTCGTTACTATATAAACAACATGGATCTCTATGGAGAAACCAACGATCACATGGTCGTTACTATAATAAACACATGGACTCTATGGAGAAACCAACGATCATGGTCGTTACATATTAAACAACATGATCTCTATGGAGAAACCAACGATCACATGGTCTTACTATATAAACAACATGGTCTCTATGGAGAAACCAACGATCCACATGGTCTTACTATATAAACAACATGGATCTCTATGGAGAAACCAACGATACATGGTCGTTACTATATAAACAACATGGATCTCTATGGAGAAAACAACGATCACATGGTCGTTAATATAAACAACATGGATCTCTACGGAGAAACCAACGATCACATGGTCGGTTACTATATAAACAACATGATCTCTATGGAGAACCAACATCACATGGTCAGTTACTATATAAACAACATGATCTCTATGAGAAACCAACGATCACAGTCGGTACTATATAAAACAGGATCTTATGAGAAACCAAAGATCACATGTCATACTATATAAACAACAGGATCTCTATGAGAAACAACGATCACATGGTCGTTACTATAAACAACAGATCTCTATGGAAACCCGAAGACATCAGCACTTGTGTTTGGGAGGGGGGGGGGGGGGACAGGAAGAACTAAGTCTGTCCAACTGATACCCTAAATTATGCATATCTTCTGAGCAGAAGCTATGGTAGTCTGTGTGTCCCATTTGGCCTTTGAACCTTCCCTGATAATGGGACTGAGGGGCAGACAACACACGGAACCAAACACGTTCCGAGCCAAATCCACATCTATATATATAATATAATCACCCCCCCCCCCCCCCCACACACACACACACAGTCAATCCATGTGTGTACAACTCATGTACTTATCTCTCTCACACACACGCACGCACGCACCACCCACCACACACCACACACACACGCACACACACACACACACACACACACACACACTGCTCCCAGAAAGAAGTTCAGCCATCGTTAATGACACACCTTCAGATGTTCCTCTCTCTACACTGGAGTACAATACAATACTGTTTGAAAATCTCCCTCTCCCTCTCCCCTCTCCCTCTCTCTTCTCTCTCTCTCTCTCCTCCCTCCTCAATCCTTCTCCCTCATCCTTCTCCCTTCCCTCCTCCCTCTTCCCTTCCCTTCCCCTCCCTCCTCTCTCCTTCTCCTTCCTCCTCCTCCTCCCCTCCTCCCTCCTCCCTCTCCATCCTCTCTCTCCCTCTCTCCCACCCCCCCCTCTCTCCCTCCTCCCTCTCCCTCTTCTCTCCCTCTCCTCTCTCCCTCGCTCTCTTCCTTCTCTCTCTCTTCTCTCTCCCTCCTCCCTCTCCTCCTCTTCCCTCTTCCCCTCTCTCCCTCCTTTCCCTCCCTCCTCCCTCCCTCTCCCCTTTCTCTTCCTCCCCCCCCTCTCTCTTTCTCCCTCTTCTCCCCTCCTCCCTCCTCCCTCTCTCTCCCTCCCTCTCCCTCCCTCCCTCCCCTCTCTCCCTCCTCCCTCTCTCTCCCTTCTCTCTCTCTCTCCCTCTCCCTCCCCCTCTCTCTCTCTCCCTCTCTCATTAGACAGCCAGGCTCCTCTACGAAGACATATCAAACCATTCCCCACAGGATACGCAGCCAGCACACGCCATTTAACAAGTGTTCCCTCCTACCGCTGTCCAAGGGGAGTTGAAATAAGATGAAACTTATTACAGTATTGTGTTGCTTACATGCTAGCTCACAGGCTCACAGAAGTGGCTATATTTTTTTTGATCACTCCTGATACAATCGTATATATGCTGATCACTCCTGACAATATTGTGTTACTTTACTGATCTCATCATATCGTACTATACTGATCATCCTGATACTATGTACTATACTGATACTCCGATACTATCGTAATATATGCTGATCACTCTGATAACATATCGTACTATCTGATCCTCTGATACATATCATATATACTGATCACTCCTGATACATATCAATATATACTGATCCACTCCGTTGATCATATGCGTTATATACTGATCACTCGATATCATCTATATATGCTGACAACTCCTGATCTACATCATCGTACTATATACTGATCCACTCCATTTGATACATATCGTATATATGCTGATCACTCTGAATACATACCGATAATATATGCTGCATCACTCCTGATACATATCGTATATATGATTCTGAAATCTATATTTGATATCCTGATACATATCGTATATTCTGATCACTCTGAATCATCGTATATTATGCTATCACTCCTGATACATATCGTATTATATGCTGATCACTCCTGATACATATCTATATATACTGATCACTCCTGATACATTATCGTATATACTGATCACTCCTGATACATTCGTATATATTATACTGATCACTCCTGAATACATCATTCACTATATATAGCTGATACAACTCTGATACATATCTGTACTATATTACTGATCACTCCTGATACATATCGTATATATGCTGATCACTCCTGATACCATATCAATAGTATTATACTGATCACTCCTGATACATATCGTATATATACTTGATCACTCCTGATACATATCATATATATGCTGAACACTCCTGATACATATCGTTATATATGTATTCACTCCTGTATTACATATCGTATATATTATTCACTCTGTACATACGTATAGTGATCATATCTCGAATACTATCACTTGACATATATATATGCTGATCACTCCTGATACATATCGATATATTCTGATCACTCCTGATACATACTGTATATATATGCTGTCACTCCTGATACATATCGTATATATACTGATCACTCCTGATACAATACGTATTATATACTGATCACTCCTGATAATACTCGTTATATACTGATCACTCTGATACATATCGATATATACTGATCACTCCTGATACATATCGTATATATACTGATACTCCTGATACATAATATTACTGATCACTCCTGATACATATACGTATATATACTGATCACTCTCTATACATATCGTATATTACTGATCACTCCTGATACTATCGTATATATATGATCACTCCTGATACATATCTTATTATATACTGATCACTACCTGATACATATCGTATATATACTGATCACTCCTGATACATCGTATAATACTGATCCTGCTGATACATAATCGTATATATGCTGCATCAGTCCTGATACATATCTATATATCTGATCACTCTAACATATCGTTATATACTGATAGTCCTAACATATCGTATATATACTGACACTCCTGATAATATCTATATAACTGATCAGTCCTGATAACATACTTATATATACTGATCACTCCTGATACATATCGTATCTACTATACTGATCAGTCCTGAAACATATCGTATATACTGATCCACTCTCTGATACATATCATATATTACTGATCACTCCTGCATACATATCATATATACTGATCACTCCTGATACATATCGTATATATACTGATCAGTCCTGAAACATTATCGTATATACTGATCACCCTGATACATATTTCATATATCACTCCGATACATATCTATATACTGATCACTCCATACATATCTTATATATACTGATCATCTGATACATATCGTAATATTACTGATCACTCCTGATACATATCGTATATATACTATCATCCTGATCATATCTAATATACTGATCACTCCTAACTATCATATATACTGATCATCCTGATACATATCGTATTATACTGATCACTCACTGATACATATCGTAATATGCTGATCACTCCTGCATACGATATACCGATATCGTATATACTGATCACTCCTTCAATGTTATACTATATGAACATATCTATACTATACTCTGATACTCGAAACTACAGTCCGAACATATCCTAGTACTGATCACTCCTTAGATACTATCGTTATCATATACTGATCACTCCTGAACATATCGTATATATACTGATCACTCCTGATACATATCGTATATACTGATCATCCTGCATTACGTTATTATATCAGCACTTATATACTGATCATCCTGATACATATCATATATACTGATCACTCTAGTGCATGTGTCCTGTGTCTTCGTGCGTCTTGTGGTCTCTGTGTCTCTGGTCTCTAGTGCTGCTGTCTCTGTGTCTCTTTGTGTGATGCGTCTCTGTGTCCCTGTGTCTCTAGTGCTATGTCTCTGGTCTGTCTCTTGTGTCTCTGGTGCTGTGTCTTGGTTTGCTGCTGTCTCGGTGCTGTGTCTCTTGGTGCTGTGTCTCTCGGCTGTGGTCTCTGTGTTCTCTATGCTGTCGGCTCTAGCTGCTGCTAAGTTCCTCTCTGTGTCTCTAGTGCCGCTGTGCTGTGTCTCAGTGTCTCTATGTCTCTGTGGTCTCTGTGTCTCTGGTGTCGTCCTGGTGCTTCTGTCCCTTGTTGTCTGTGTCTTAGTGCTGTCTCTCGGGTCTTCTGGTCTTCTTGTGCTATATCTCTCTGTCTTTTAGTGCGTGTCTCGTATCTTGTGCCTCTGGTCTGTGTCTCTGTGTCCCTGTGTCTCTAGTGCTGTGTCCTCTGTGTCTCTGTGTCTTTTCTAGTGTCATGTGTCTCTGTGTCTCTAGGTGTCTCGTGGTCTCTCGTTGTCTCTGGTGCCTCTGGTTGCTCTGTCGCTGTGTCCCTGTGTCTCTAGTGCTGTGTCTCTGTGTCCCTGTGTCTCTAGTGCTAAGTCTCTGTGTTCGTCTGTGTCTCTTGTGTCTTACTTAGCTGCTTGTGTTCTGTTCTGTGTCTCTGTCTCTGTCTCTGTGTCCCTGTGTCTCTTGTGTCTCTAGTGCTGTGTCTCTGCTGTCTCTGTGGCCTCTTGTGCTCTGTGTCTGTTCCCTGTGTCTCTGTCTGTAGTGCTGTGTCTCTGATTGTCCCTGTGTTCTCATGCTATGTCTCTTGTCTCTGTGTCTCTGGTTCTGTCTTGTCTCTATGCTCCTTGTGTCTCTGTTGTCTCTTGTCCCTGTGTCTTATAGTGCTGTGTTCTGTTCTGTGTCTCTGTGTCCCTGTGGCCTCTGGTGCTGTGTCTCTGTGTCTCTGTGTCTCTATGTCTCGTGTCTCTGATGTTCTATGTCCTGTGTTCTAGTGCTATGTCTCTGTGTCTCTATGTCTCTGTGTCTCTAGTGCTGTGTTCTGTGTCTCTGTGTCCTAGTGCTGGTTCTGTTGTCTCTGTGTCTCTATGTCTCTGTGTTTCTATGTCTCTGTGCTCTGTGTCTCTGTGTCTCTATTGTCTCTATGTCTCTGTGTCTCATGTCCTTGCATGTGTCTCTGTGCTCTATCGTCTCCTGTGTCTCTATCGCTGTTGTCTCTGTGTCTCTGTGTCTCTTGTCTCTGTGTCCCTTGTGTCTCTAGTGCTGTGTCTCTGTGTCTCTGTGTCTCTGTGTCTCTAGTGCTATGTCTTTCTGTGTCTCGGGTGCTTGTCTCTCTGTGTCTCTGTGTCTCTGTGTCTCTGTTGTCGCTGTGTCTCTGGTTGTGGTCTCTGTCTGTCTCTGGTGCTGAAGTGAGGTCCGGCAGGTCATTTTGTGATCTCCAAATTGAGCGTATCATTATTCCTGAGTGTATCACCTACCTAGAACATCACTTTGAAGGGCCCCTTGAACTAAAACACTTTATTTTGTCCTATTTGTCCTGTCTGAAGGCCATAGAGTCCATCAACTCCTCTGTTACCAAACAGCARTGGACAGCCAGACCGTCACATTGTMTCACCTGCATCGAACAGCATCCAAAAGGCATGTTGGACCAAAACGACATGTCCAATATGTGGTTGTCCTATCTAAGGTCAGCAAGTCCCCGACCGACCATTATCTCTCCTGTTGCCAAACAGAAATGGACTGCCAGAGTCAACACAGCACGCATACACACACACGCACGCACGCACGCACACACACACACACACACGCACACACACACACAGCCAGCCTCATTAACATATGACACCATCTGGACAGACAGAGAGAGAAACACCAGTCTGGACACCAAGAGGTTTCCTCCAACTCTCTGAAGGGCGAGACTGCCTGCGTTCATACTGCAGGGACCTRTGATTGGCTGCTCAGGTTGCCAGGTCACGGCAGGGCACCGTGATTGGCTCCACAGGCTGCCAGATCACCTTGGGCAACGAAACTCGGCGGAGGGAGCGAGTAAAAAATGTACCTCACTCTGAAATCTTGAAGAACAGAGATGGAGTTAAGACGTTGAAATGTGAGCTAAAGCCCTTCGATTTTTCTCTCGCTTCCAAACAACAAAACATTACCGGATCATTTTTCAACTAAATAATGTCAGGAGACTAAAACCAGACCAGTTGGGAGAGTTAAACCAGACCAGTTGGGAGACTAAAACCAGAACAGTTGGGAGACTAAAACCAGACCAGTTGGGAGAGTAAAACCAGAACAGTTGGGAGAGTAAAACCAGAACAGTTGGGAGAGTAAAACCAGAACAGTTGGGAGACTAAAACCAGAATAGTTGGGGGAGTAACCGCAGAACAGTTGGGAGAGTAAACAGAACAGTTGGGAGAGTAAAACAAACGTGGGAAAAACCAGAACAGTTGTGAGCTAAAACCAGAAATTGGAGAGTAACGAACT
The DNA here is from genome assembly GCF_002910315.2 of Salvelinus sp. IW2-2015. Classification (NCBI taxonomy): domain Eukaryota; kingdom Metazoa; phylum Chordata; class Actinopteri; order Salmoniformes; family Salmonidae; genus Salvelinus; species Salvelinus sp. IW2-2015. Next base: position 5,945,529 of record NC_036853.1, read on the forward strand.
TTAATAAACCAGAAACAGTTTTGGGAGGGTTAAAACCAGAACAGTTGGAGAGTAAATTGAGAGTAACAGAACAGTTGGATAACAGAACTTGAGAGAGAAACCGACCAAGTTGGGAGATAACCAGAACAGTTGGGAGAGTTAAACCAGAACGTTGGGAAGGTAAAACCAGAACAAGTTGGGAGAGTAAAACCGCAGAACAGTTGGGGAGAGTAAAACGCAGAAGTTGGGAGAGGTAAAACCATGAATAAGTTGGGAGAGTAAAACCAGAAATAGTTGGGAGAGTAACACAGAAGTTGGGAGACTAAAACAGAAAGTTGTGAAGTAAAACGCGAATAGAAGTGGGAGGAGTAAACAGAACAGTTGGGGAGTAAAACCAGAACAGTTGGGAGAGTAAAACCAGAATAGTTGGGATGAAGTAAAGATATTGAGATCAAAACAGAACAGTTGGCGACTAAAACCAGAACAGTTTGTAGAGTAACCAGAATAGTCTGTGAGAGTAAACCAGAGATGAAGTGACATGTGAGAGTAAACCGACAGTTGGAGAGTAAACCAGAACAGTTGGGAGAGTTAAACCAGAGCAGTTGGGAGGTACACCAGAACAGTTGGGCAGGTAAACCAGAACAGTTGGGCCAGAGTAAACCAGAACGTAGTAGAAGTTGGGAGAGTAAAACAGAATAGTTGGGAGAGTAACACCAGAATAGTGTGGGAGAGTAAACCGAACAGTTGGGAGCTAAAACCAGAACAGTTGTGAAGAGTAAAACCAGAATGATTGGGGAGAGTAAAACCGAACAGTTGGGTAGAGTAAAACCAGAACAGTTGGGAGAGTAAAACAGAATAGTTGGAGAGTAAAGACCAGAATAGTTGGGGAGTAAACACCAGAACAGTTTGGGAAGCCTAAAACAGAAAGTTTGTGAGAAGTAAAACAGAATAGTTTGTGAGAGTAACCCAGAATAGTTTTGGGAGAGTAAAACCTGAGACAGTTTGGGAAGAGTAAACCAGAAGGAGACAATACACATGGAGTGCTGGATCATCTCAGATGCTGCCAGCTTGCGTACACCACTCTCTCCTCAACCCACTTAGTTCCTCCGCGTGCCCCGTGCCCCTACACTCTAACCAGTTAGTCCTACCTCCTGCCCCTACACGTTCTAACCCACTAGGCTACCTGCGCCCGTCCTAACTCTAGTAGACCTCGTGTAGTGCCTCGCGTGTCGCTGGTGCTGCCTGTCTAGCTACGTGTTGATATACACTTAGGTTGTGGCCTAGTACCTGCCGCACTGTTTTCTAAACATACTTCTTCTCTTATCCAAATTCATCAGTGGACAGTACTTCTAACACTAGCCTTCTTTATCATTAGATGGAATGCACGCTGGCCTGCCCCCTACATTCTTCCTCATCGAACCCATCACTGTATGTGTGATTCATTTCATTGCCCAGGCCCCATCCTCAAACCACCACACCTGCGCCTAACCATAGGCTACCTGCCGCCCCTACAGCCGCATACTTGAAACTCACTCAGGCTGCGTTAATCCTGCCGTGCCTACAGGCTCTAACCATAGGCACCTCAGAGCTCGTCGGGCTTCCTTCTCTAGGTTCTTCTACAGGTATCTTATTGGCTATGTGCTTTTATTCTACGGCTGGCCGTTTTTCCTAGCCACCTTACAGCTCTAACCACTAGGCTTCTTTACACCTGTCCGCCCTGCCATATGAGCTCTGCTCTATTGGAGGTTTAGGCATGCGGTTTCTGTTATAAGCTCTGCCGTTCTGACCTTATTAGACACTCTATTGATAGCTCACTCAGGGACGGGCTTTATAACTTATCTCTGTTTTGCTGCCTTGCGTAAACACCTAACAAACAGTGTTAGGCTTTCTAGTTGATCTTGTCGGTCACATTACATCAACTCGCTAGACGACAAGAGGCGGTCTACATAGGCCACTACCCATGCCGTCCTACCTCTAACCACTAGTTTACCTGCCGCCCCTACACTCTAACCCTAGGGTTACCTGCCGCCCTACACTCTAAAAACAGCACTATAATCTAGACCATGAAACGCGTCATCCTAGACTACCCTTGGTAGTATTCTACACTAGTGGATTTGCTCAGTGTAACCCTCTCTCGCCTCGGTCTTCCTATCACTCGTATAAGCGAACGGTAGAGGCTCACACATAACAGACCTGACAAGTCAGGGACGATGATCGTCACTTGCTAAGCGACATTACGTGAGCTAATCCCGTTGCACCAAGCTGTACACATTCTCCTCTCCCCTCTCTCCTCCTTCTCCTTCTTTCTCCCCTCTGTCTCTCTCACACTTCTCAGATCCGTGTTGGTGCAAACATCTTTTACGTATTCTATACAAACATTCCGAATTTATATTAATCGTTTTCGAGTGTTCCATGAGTTTCCATAATTCACTCATATACAGATTTCGATTTCGTGGCGTGTCAGTTTATACCTCTGTTTCCTCTCCTTCCCGTCTTCGCTGTGTAGTATACTTTTGTCCTCTGTTCGTTTGATATCTCCATTCTAGCGTGGTGGGTCTCGTTTGCATAGACTAGTCTCCAGAGATTGAGCTGCGTACTATCACGTATTCACTAGCCCCAGGTTGTGGGTGCTCTCTTGACTCAGCCTGTGCTTTGAGTCAGGTATATTCACTCCCTCAGCTGTCCTAGTGTGTGGGGGTTCCTGAGTCTTAGCTCGGCCTGAGTGGATATCCACCAGCCCCCAGGTGGGCGGTTTGGACTAGCCAGTGCCTGAGTGGCATATCACACCAGCCCAGGTGGGGGTTTGACTAGCTCCAGGCCTGAGTGGATGTGCACACCAGCCCAGGTGGAGGTTTGAAAGGTGGGCGGTTTTGACTAGCCCGGCTGGTCGTCCTCTGTCTGTACTTGCGTCTCATCGGTTGATTAGTGGTGTCTGTTCTGAAATGACACCTATTTGCTACATAGTACAACTACTTTTGGTCAGAGCCTACGTGGAAGCTTTATGCTGGAACTCCTGGTCAAACGTAAGTGCACTAACATAGGGTAGGTGCCATTAAGCGTGCACTAAGGTTCCACCTGAGTTCATGAGTTTCACAGCTGGTTCGACCAGAGCCTCGTTTGCAGCAGCGAGAAATCGGCTGCTTTGGTGAAGGGAGGGTTTTTACCAGCATGGCCTTTAAAATCTATGTCTGAATGAACAGAGAGAAAGTAGAGGTTAACATCCTGTTACTTTCAAGCCACAGAGCCATCACATAACACGTTTCCCTTGACAGACCCATCACATAAACACCTTTCGCTGGGGACAAGACCATCACATGACACTTTCCTGGGACAAACCATTCACATAAACTTTCCTGGGACAAACCATCACATAACCAACCTTTCTGGGCAAACCATCACATACCCTTTCTGGGACATGACCATCACATAACACCTTTCTGGGACAAACCATCACTAACCTTTGCCTGGGACAGACCAATCACATAACCCTTTTGGGACAGACATCATCACATAACACCTTTCCTGGGACAAACCATCAATAACACTTTCCTGGGACACACCATCACATAACAGACCCTGCTTCTGGGGACAACCATCCACATAACACCTTTCTGGTACAGACGATCACAATATACAATTTCCTGGGACAAAACCATCACATACACTTTTCCTGGGACAAACCATCACATCACAACTTTCCTGGGACAAACCATCACATAACAGATCTTTTCCTGGGACAGAAGACATCACGATAACATTTTCTGCTGGGACACAACATGCAAAGACAGATACAACATCCTTTCCTTGGGACAACTCATCACATAACATAACAAACTTTCCTGGGACAACCATCAACACTAAACACCTTTCCTGGGACAACCAGCCACATAACCATGACACCTCCCGCTGACAACCATCACATAACACCTTTCCTGGGGACAAAACATCACATAACAACTTCCCTGGACAGGAAACCATCAATAGCACCTTTCCTTGGTGATAACGCATCACAAAATAACAACAAACCTTCCTCGGCCATACCACTAACAAGAGGAAACACAGGATGATAGATTTGCTCAAGTGCTGAGCAGGTAAGTATTCATCTAATACATTTCCATGCAAGAACTAAGCAGGTCTAAATGGTTATATCCGGTGATAAAGTTCCCTGTAAAACAGTGCCCTTGTTTTTTTATTTATACATACGAAGCTA
>NC_036853.1:5949817-5955493 GCF_002910315.2 Salvelinus sp. IW2-2015
AACAACCACTTTGATGACAGAGATAGGGAGGGGAAAGGAGGTAGGAGGGAGGGAGGTAGGGTAGGGAGCGGCGGTAGGGAGGTTACGAGGGAGAGAGAGTAGGGCTAGGTTAAGGGAGGCGTAGGGAGGAAGGAGTTAGGGAGGGGAAGAGGGTAGGAGATGGTAGGGGGAGCGAAGGAAGGCGCAAGGGAGGAGGGTAGGAGAGGCATAGAATTACGAGGGGAAAGGGAGGGAAGAGGTAGGGAGGGGAAGGGAGGGGTAGGAGGGGGAAGGGAGATTCAACGGGTCAGGAGGACATTGTTATTATCATCTCGCTTTTGTTTCTCTCTGCCAAACAAAAGCATTTGCATCTACTAGCTAACTGTTCATCTGCCATCCCGCTCTCGCTCTCTTCCATCCCTCTCGTCTCTCTCTCTCTCCATCCCTCTCTACTACTCTCTTCCATCCCTCTCACTCTCTCTCTCCCATCCCTCTCTCTCTCGCCATTCACTCTCTCTCGTCTCATCCCAATCCCTCCTAATCTCTCCATCCCATCTCTCTCCAGTCCCACTCTGCCTAAACTCTCTCTCTCTCTCTCTCTCTCTTCTCTCTCTCTCTCTCTCATCTCTCTCCTCTCTCTCCTCTCTCTCCTCTCTCTCTCTCTCTCCTCTCTCTCTCTCTCTCTCTCTCTCTCCATCCCTCTCTCTCTCTCTCTTTCCATCCCTCTCTCTCTCTCTCTCTCTCCCTCCTCCCTCTCCATCCCTCTCTCTCTCCGCTCGCTCTCTCTCTCTCTCCATCCCTCTCTCTTCTCTCCATCCCTCTCTCTCTCTTCTCATCCCCTATATCTCTCGATCCTCTCTCTCTCCAGCCCTCTCTCTCTCTCTCCCATTCCCTTCGCTCTCTCTCTCTCTCTCCCATCCCCCTCTCTCTCTCCAGCCCCTTCTCTCTCTCTCTCCATCCCTCTCGCTCTCTCATCTCTCCCATCCCACTCTCTCTCTCCGTCCCTTCTCTCTCTCTCTCCATTCCACTCTCCTCTCTCCCATCCATCCCTCTCTCTCTCTCCATCCCCACTCTCTCTCTCATCCTCTCTCTCTCGCCATCCCTCTCTTCTCTCCCATCCTACCTCTCTCTTCTCCACCCTACTCTCTTCTCCATCCTACTCCTCTCTCCATCCACTCCTACTCCACCCCATTCTCTTCTCTCCATCCTACTTCTCTCTCTCCATCCCAGTCTCTTGTTATTTTAGGTAAGCTGTTCTGTTCTCTTCTCATGTCAGTGACTACAGTAGATTTGAACTACACTATAGTTGTATTATAGACTAGCTATGTACTGCATAGTGCCTTGCAAAAGTATTCATCCCCCTTGGCGTTTTTCCTATTTTGTTGCATTACAACCTGTAATTTAAATGGATTTTTATTTTAATTTCATGTAATGGACTTACACAAAATAGTCCAAATTGGTGAAGTGAAAATACATTTAAAAAATAGTTTAAAAAAATTAAACAAAAAAAATAAATCTGAAAAGTGGTGCGTGCATATGTATTCACCCCCTTTGCTATGAAGCCCCTAAATGGAAGCACACGTTCCAGCAGGTATATCTTATTGGTCGTCCCCAAAGCCAACACCTCTTTTGGCCGCCTTTCCTTCCAGTTCTCTGCTGCCAGTGACTGGAACGAATTGCAAAAATCACTGAAACTGATTACTTATATTTCCATCATCAACTTTAAACATCAGCTATCTGAGCAGCTAATCGATCGCTGCAGCTGTACATAGTTCATCTGTAAATAGCCCACAATCTACCTACCTCATCCCCATACTGTTTTTATTTACTTTTCTGCTCTTTGCACACCAGTATCTCTACTTGCACATCATCATCTGCTCATTTATCACTCCAGTGTTAATCTGCTAAATTGTAATTATTCGCTCCTATGGCCTTACCTCCTCATGCATTTTGCACACAATGTATATAGACTTTCTTTTTTTCTACTGTGTCATTGACTTGTTTATTGTGTTATTGGCTTGTTTATTGTTTATTCCATGTTATTCCATGTGTAACTCTGTGTTGTTGTCTGTGTCACACTGCTTTACTTTATCTTGCCATGGCGCTTATTGTAAATTGAGAATCTTGTTCTCAACTAGCCTACCTGGGTAACATAAAGGTAAAAATAAAATAAAAATAAGATCTGGTGCACATCAATTACCATTCAGAAGTCACACAATTAGTTAAATTAAGTCTCACCTGTGTGCAATCTAAGTGTCACATGATCTGTCACATGAATTCAGTATATATACACCTGTTCTGATAAGACCCCAGGGTCTGCAAAACACCTACCAAGCAAGTGGCACCAGGAAGACAAGGAGCCCTCCAAACAGGTCAGGGACAAAGTTGTGGAGAAGTACAGATCTAGGGTTGGGTTATAAAATAAATATCTGAAATCTTGAACATCCCACGGCCCAGCACCTATTAATATCCATTTTTAAAAAAATTTGAAGAATATTCGCACCACACAAAACCTGCCAGCAACAAAGAGGCAAAGAGGCAAACGGACCAAGACAACCTTGAAGGACTGCAAAGCTCCACAGTGGCGATTGAGTACTGTCCATTTATGAGCATTTTAAGCCGTACACTCCACAGACTGGGCTTTACGGAAGATGTCCAGAAAAAATCAATGCTTAAAAAAAAAGAAAGGACGCACATTTGGTGTTCCCAAAAGGCATTGAGACTCCCAAACATATGGAAGAATGTACTCTGTTCAGATGAGACTAAAATTGAGTTTCTTGGCATCAAGGAAAACGCTATGTCTGGCGCAACCCAACACCTCTCATCACCCTGAGAACACCATCGCCCACAGTGACATGGTAGTGGCAGCATCATGCTGTGAGATGTTTTTCATTGGCAGGCGCGCTGGGAACTTGGTGAGCATAAGAAATGATGGATGGTGCTAAATACAAGGGAAATTCTTGAGGAAACCTGTTTCATTCTTCGGAGATTTGAGACTGGATGGAGATTCACCTTCAACAGGACAATGACCCAAGCCTACTGCTAAAGCAACACTTGAGTGGTTTAAAGGGAAACATTTAAATCTTGGAAGCCTAGTCAAAGCCCAGACTCATCCAATTGAGAATCGTGGTATGACTTAAAGGTTGCTGTACACAGCGAACTCATCCAACTTGAAGAGCTGGAGCAGTTTTCCTTGAATAATGGGCAAAAACCCAGTGGCTAGATATGTGCCAAGCTTATAGAACAAACCCCAAGAGACTTGCAGCTGAATTGCTGCGAAAGGTGGATCTACAAAGTATTGGCTTTTGGGGGGATGAATAGTTATGCACGCTCAAGTTTTCTGTTTTTTTTGTCTTATTTCTTGTTTGTTTCACAATAAAAAATATTTGTATACTTAAACGTGGTAGGCATGTTTGTGTAAATCAAAAGATACAAACCCCGCAAAAATGTATTTTAATTTCAGGTTGTAAGGCAACCAAATAGGAAAAATTCCAAGGGGGGTGAATACTTTCGCAAGCCACTGTCTGTGGTCCTTTGTCAACTGTATTACTATAGAATAAATGGACTGAATTCTCCTCAGTGGTTCTGTCTTCTTCTCACCACTATGTGTTTATTTACTGTATTCTGTTATTGCATTTACTATATCCCCATTCAGTTCCTTTGCCTAAGCTAGCAGCACTCCTCCTAGAAGGTTTATATTATCCCCATATGTTCCTTTGCCAATGCAGCAGCTACTCTTCCTTGGTTATTATTGGATCCCATTAGTTCTGTTGCAAGGCAGCAGCTACATTCCTCTCTGGTTTATTAGATCCCCATTAGTTCCTGTCCAAGCGCACTACTCTTCCTGCTTATTATGTGGAATCCCCAATTATTTCTGTGCAACGCAGCATTAGCAGCTCTTTCTGTGTTTATATGTATCCCATTAGTTCCTGTTCCAAGCTAGCAGCTATTCTTCCTGAATTTATTATGATCCCCATTTAGTCCTTGCCAAGCGCACAGCTACTCTTCCTGGTGTTATTAATGGATCCCCATTAGTTTGATTGCCAATGGCAGCACTACCATCTGGAAGGTTTTATGGATACCCCATTATTTCCTGTTGGCCAACGGCAACAGCCTACTCTTCCGCGGTTTATTATGACCCCCATTATTCCAGTCCAGGCAGCAGCACTCTCTTGGGTTTACTATGGACCCCAGTTTAAGTCCGGCCAAGGCAGCATCTATCTTCCCGCCCAGGATGTTTACGTATGACTCCCAATTATCTCCTATCCCAATGCACACTACTCTTTCCTGGTTATTATGGATCGCCCACTTATTCTGTTCCAAGCAGCAGCTACTCTCTGGGGTCCAAAACACATAAGCATCTTAAATAATTACACCACCCATTCTACAATATTAAAGAGTATATTAATACAACAATATTACATGTACGTGTGTGTAAGTGTGTCTCTCTTCACGGTCCCTGCTGTCTCATAAGGTTGTATTTTGATCCGGTTTAATAAAATCGTATTCTACTTTGCATCAGTTACCTGATGTTTTTCTTTTTTTTTTTTCTTTCTGGAATAGATTCCTAAGTCATGTCTCTATGTATTCTAGGTATCGTTAAACAGCTCCCACAATCATCAATTATCCATTTATCTAAGCCCAACCATCAGCATCTGTGTAAGTGGTGTATATTTTGGAGGCTCTATAAGTCGTCTGAAAAGTCAGTTTGTTCATTTGTTTACTGTGACAAATAGGCATCGTATTCTACTTCAGTTTTCCCCATACGGTTTACTAAGGTTGTCTATGTATTCGGACTGATTAAGCCATCTAATGAACGTCTTGTATAAGATATTGAATATTGCTTCTTACTTTTCTTAGTAGCACAGAACTATACTTTTGCTCCCATCCATGCCTGTGTGCACACACTTTCCGTGGCTTAATGATAGAACAGTATGGCAAATAAGAATGGTAACTTTGTCCGCTATCATCCTCAAGAATTTTCCTTCCAACTTGTCAGACCCAGGTGGCTTGTCATTGTTGATAGACAATAATTTATTCACCTCTTCCACACTCACTTTACGGAATCCAATGCTTGTTTTTCATAATTTGGTCAGTTATGAATGGATGTGTAGGTTCAAAATTTGTGAAAAATGAAAATAAAAAATATATTAAAGTAGTTGTCAGTATCAGTGGGTTTTATGATGAATGAGACATCTGTTTCAATGAAGAATGGAGCTGAGTTTGCCTTTTTGCCCAAAATGTAATTTAAGGTGCTCCAAAGGCTTTTTTACTATCAGTCTTTATATAATTTACCTTAGTTTCATAGTACAGTTTCTTCTTTTAGTTTAGTCACATCATTTCTCAATTAGGAGTACGTATGACAATCAGCTGTGTGCAGCCAGACTTATTTGTCATTCCTTTTGCCTCGTCCCTCTCAACCATACAATTTCTAAATTCCTCATCAATCCAAAGGGATTTGACAGTTATTACAGTCATTTTCTTAATGGGTACATGCTTATTAGTAACTGGAATAAGCAATTTCATAAATGTGTCTAGTGCAGCGTCTGGTTGCTCCTCATTACACACCACAGACCAGCAAATATTCTTTACATCAWCAACATAGGAATCACTACAAAACCTCTTGTATGACCTCTTATACACTATATTAGGCCCAGCCTTTGGAACTTTGGTTTTCCTAGTTATGGCTACTATATT
>NC_036853.1:5962843-5965176 GCF_002910315.2 Salvelinus sp. IW2-2015
TAGGATTTCTGAGTCCATCGCTGTCCTCTTCAGTAGAACTGAATCTCCAATCACAGCTATTAAAGCTTAGTTTATTTTAGCCCCGTCGGTTATTAAAATAACTTTTTACAAAATGTATGAACTAATGAATTAATCATATTTTCATGACCGGTGATCATCAGCATTTGAAAGTGAGATCCCATTTAGAAGATATATTCTGCTCTTACGCTGTGGTACAACCTATAGGGAGGTGGAAGCATCCTCATAGCAGAGGTTCAGAATGCTCTCTCTCTCTCTCTCTCTCTCTCTCTCTCGCTCTCTCTCTGTCTCTGAATCATATTGGGCTGAGGGTGTATCAATCACAGGTTAATTAAAACACAAGAATGGACTGGAATACACAACAAACACACATCTTGCACACAGCCTCATGAACACACACGCCACACAAATACATACACACCTCTGTGTTTTGGACTACTCCCTTCGGGTTACACACGTTCCAACCAGAATACATACATTTTAAAGGAGAGGTGTTCTTATGTGTTCTAATGAACTTAGCAGCTCTAACACCAACTCATTTTGGGGTACAACATGATCCAACAAAATAATAGAATAATAGAATAATAGAAATAATAGACACATATGTTTTGTTGGCGTATAGAGAACGTTTAGACTCTCTCTCTGATTCATTATGTTCTTCCCTGTCCCTCTCTTAGGTTCTAAGATCTCTGTAGTTCCTCTCTGTTCCTCTCTCAGGTTCTAAGATCTCTGTAGTTCCTCCCTGTTCCTCTCTTAGGTTCTAAGATCTCTGTAGTTCCTCCCTGTTCCTCTCTCAGGTTCTAAGATCTCTGTAGTTCCCCCCCCCCTGTTCCTCTCTCAGGTTCTAAGATCTCTGTAGTTCCTCTCTCAGGTTCTAAGATCTCTGTAGTTCCTCCCTGTTCCTCTCTTATGTTCTAAGATCTCTGTAGTTCCTCCCTGTTCCTCTCTCAGGTTCTAAGATCTCTGTAGTTCCTCCTTGTCTTCTCTTATGTTCTAAAATCTCTGTGTTTCCTCTCCTTTGCTTTCTCAGCTTCTATTGTTAAAGCTCTCTRTTCTCTCTAGGTTCTACTGGGATCTTATCATGCTGYTCCTCATGGTGGGGAACCTCATCATCATCCCTGTTCTCTCCCAGGTTTAAACTCTCTGTGGTTCCTCCCTGTTCCTCTCTTTAGGTTCTACTGTTAAAGCTGTCTGTTCTCTCTAGGTTCTACTGTTAAAGCTGTCTGTTCTCTCTAGGTTCTACTGGGATCTGATCATGCTGTTCCTATGGTGGGAACCTCATCATCATCCTGTGGCATCACCTTCTTCAAGGACGAGCAACTCCTCCTGGATCGTCTTCAACGTCATCTCAGACACCTTGTTCCTCATCGACCTGGTCCTCAACTTCCGGACGGGCATCGTCAAGGGGACAACACCGAGATCATCCTGGACCCACAGACCATCAAGATCAAGTATCTGAAGAGCTGGTTTATGGTGACTTCATCTCGTCCATACCAGTAGATTACATCTTCCTCATCGTGGAGACCAGGATCGACTCGGACTTCTACAAGACGGCCCGGGCGCTGAGAATCGTGGCGGTTTACGAAGATCTTGAGTTTGTTGAGGCTGCTCCGCTGTCTAGGCTCATCAGATATATACATCAGTGGGAAGAGGTGAGAGAGACTGGAGGTGGGTAGGGAGTAGGATGTAGTGAGTAGATGTAGGGAGGTAAGGAGGTAAGGGGTAGGGAGTAGTGTAGGAGGTAAGAGGTAGGGAGTAGGAGGAGGAGAGGGGGTAGGGAGATAGGAGGTAGGATGAGGGAGGTAGGGAGAAGGAGGGTGGTAGGGAGAATGAGAGGTATTGAGGAGGTAAGGGGTAGTGAGATAGGCGGTAAGGAGGTAGGAGAATTTCCTTTCGTAAGAGCGTGAAAGACTCAGTGTCCTTCCCTCTAATGGGAGGCTTGGGAGGCACCAGGAGTAGGTCTGGGAGGCACCAGGAGGTAGGAGCGTGGGAGGCACCAGAGGTAGGCTTGGGAGGCACCAGGAGTAGGCTTGGAGGCTCAGAGGTAGGGCTTGGGAGGCACCAGGAGTAGGGCTTGGGAGGCACCAGGACGGTAGCTGGGAGCACCAGGGGTAGGCTTGGGAGGCGACCAGGAGTAGGGCTTGGGAGGCTCCAGGAGGTAGGGCTTGGGAGGCTCCAGGAGGTCAGGCTTGGGAGCACCAGCGAGTAGGCGCGTGGAGGGCACCAGGAGTAGGGCAGGGGGCACCAGGGGGTAGCGGCGTGGGATGCACCAGGAGGTAGGGCTTGGGAGGCCTATGGGAGGTAGGGCTGTGCGA
>NC_036853.1:5969309-5977105 GCF_002910315.2 Salvelinus sp. IW2-2015
TGAATTTCCTTTCGTTAAGAGCGGTGAAGACTCAGTGTCCTTCCCTCTAATGGAGGCTTGGGAGGCACCAGGAGGTAGTTTAGGAGGCACCAGGAGGTAGGGCTTGGGAGGCCACCAGGAGGTAGGGCGTGGGAGGCACCAGGAGGTAGGGCTTGGGAAGCAGGCTCACGGAGGTAGGGGCTGGGAGGACACGAGTGGGCTGAGGCAAGGGTAGCGGCTTGGGAGGCAACCAGGAAGGGTAAGGGCTGGGGTCAGGGGAAGGCTTGAGGCCAGCGGGTAAGGCTTGGGAGGCACCAGGAGGTAGGGCTTGGGAGGCTCCAGGAGGTAAGGCTTGGGAGCGCCAGGAGGTTAGGGCTTGGAGACCGGGGGGTTAGTGCTTGAGCACCGGAGGTAGGGCTAGCTGGAGGAGGGGAGGGCACCAGAGGTAGGGCGTGGAGGCACCAGGATGGTAGGGCTTGGAGCGGGGTAAAGTGGGCACAGGAGGTAGGGCTTGGGAGGCATCCATGGGAGGTAGGGGCGTGGAGGCACCAGAAGGTAGGGCTTTGCGGAGCTCCAGGAGGTCTAGGGTTTGAGAGGCTCCAGGAGGTAGGGCTTGGAGGCACCAGAGGTTAGGGCTTTGAGAGGCACCAGAGGGTTAGGCTTGGGAGGCACCGGAGGTAGTGCTTGGTTAGGCTCCAGAGGTAGGGCTTGGGAGGCTCAAGGAGTAGGGCTTGGGAGGCTCCAGGAGGTAGGGCTTGGGAGGCCTCCAGGAGTAGGCTTGGGGGCTCCAGGAGGTTAGGGTTTGAGAGGCTCCAGGAGGTAGGGCTTGAGAGGCTCCAGGATGGTAGGGGTTGCCCGAGGCTCCAGGAGGTAGGCTTGAGGGTCCAGGGAGTAGGCTTGGGGCTAGGCACCAGGAGTAGGCTTGGGGCAGGGGTAGCGAGGCTCCAGAGGTAGGGCTTGGGAGGCACCAGGAGTAGGGCTTGGAGGCACCAGGACGGTCAGCTGGGGCCCGGGGTAGGCTTGGCACAGGAGGTAGGGCTTGGGAGCTCCAGGAGGTTAGGGCTTGGCGAGCTTCCGAGGAGCGAGGGTGAGGGTAGGCTTGGGAGGCACCAGCGAGTAGGCGCTGTGAGGGCACCAGGAGTTAGGGCGTTGGGAGCCCAGGGGAGCGGCGTGGGAGGCACCAGGCAGTAGGGCTTGGGAGGCACCAGGAGGTAGGGCTTGGGAGGCTGATTCTAAGGATGGTTAGGCTTGATGTGCACGGCAGGATTGGGCATCACTGTTACATTCCACTCAGTCACTCTGCCGATGAAAATCTGGACACATTCCAGCCTGAATGTATCTATATTGATGGACTGATATTGAAATAGACATTTGACTCCAATTTCTGGACAGAAGGCATTGAATCTCGCTCTCTTCATTTATTGTATGAGGCTGACAGTATAATATGATATTAAATCAAACCCGCAGTCATAGTAAAAACACTTTAAACCATAGACTACTGTAGATTCAAGGAGCTGCTTTACAATTTCAATTATTGATCGACATGTCCTACTTGGTTTCAGATATGCCAATACTGGTTTCAGATTAATGAAGGTATATAAATTTAGTTTAGATTCTCTGTGTGTGGCATTTGCACAAGGTGCTGACTGTCCAGTTAATTTGAGGTGTAATTGACGAAGCATCCCTTACTCCTCCGACTCATTCTAACTCCATCCCGTAACTCCATCCCCGTAAACTCATCCGTAACTCATCCCGTAACTCCATCTCGTAACATGCCATCCACTATTTACACTCCATCCTATCCGTAAGTAACTCCCACTCTCAAGTTCAATCCATCCTGACTCACTCCCCGTCACTCCAATCCCGTTAACTCCATCCCAATACTCCATCCGCTACCACTCCTATCCACACTAACTCCATCCCGTAACTCCATCCCGTAACTCCATCCCCGTAACTCATCCCGTAACTCCATCCCCTAAACTCCCATCCCGTAACTCCATCCCCTAACTCCATCCGTAAGCTCCATCCTCTACTCCATCCCCAATACTCCATCCCGTAACTCCATCCGCTAACTCCATCCGCTAACTCCATCCCATAACTCCATCCGCTAACTCCATCCCCTAACTCCATCCCCTAACTCCATCCCGTAACTCCATCCCCTAACTCCATCCCGTAACTCCATCCCGTAACTCCATCCCGTAACTCCATCCCGTAACTCCATTAGACATGGATCTAAGATCCAATGTACACACACACACACACACTGAAAAGAGCCACCACACTCATTGTTGATTTGACATGCATAATGGCACTCTACTTTGCTGGCTGCAGAGAATAGGCTAGCAGTGTTCTCAGTGGGATCTTTTACCACTGTAAAGAGAATATAATCCCCCCCCCCCCCAGGACCATTAGTACATAGTGACGATAGTCCCAGATGATGATTACGTAAAAATAAATATCCGTTATAATAGTGTTGCTGTGCTGTCTGGTCCGTCTGCTGGTCTGTGGTGGGCAGATTAACAACAATGTGATGTGGCCTATGGGTAGAGGGACTCAAATCAAACCACATTGTATTTGTCCCATGCTTGGTAAACAACAGGTGGAGACTAACAGTSAAAGCCCTTCCAAACGATGCTGAGATATTTTTTTAGGGATAAATAATAACACGAGGAATAAATACACAATGAGTAACGGTAGCTTGGTCATATACACTGGGTACCAGTACAGACTACSGCCACATAGCACCTACTGCACCCCYTACCTCACCCACTACTAATCCCACTACTAATCYCACTACTAATCYCACTACTAATCTCACTACTAGCTAATTACATTGGAGGCAGCAGCAGCACAATTGTCAAACTGAAATTGTGCATTCGTTTAGTGTTTAGTAGTGTTTACACTGGCAAAAATAATACAGTACATGTCTAGTTACTTAACTAGCTCTGGCGGGTCCTGTTAATGTTTTGTTATTCCCACATTTGCGTGGAGGACAAATTAAGTGGTTTAACTCATTTCTAATCTCCTAGATTTTCCATATGACCTAGACCTGGCTAGTGCCACCCCGGTAGGATTGTGAACCTGATTTGCTATATGCTTGCTGCTGGTGCCACTGGGGATGGATGTCTGCAGTTCCTTGTTCCCATGCTGAAGAGTTCCCCTCTGACTGCTGGGTCACCAGGAACAAAGATTGGTGGTGAGTACACACACACACACACACACACCTAAGTCCTGTTCCAGTTGCAGGAGTTCCCCTTCTGACTGCTGGGTTCACCAGAACAAGATGTGGTCGGAGTACACACCACTACACACAACCAGTTCCTGTTCCCATTGCTGCAGGAGTTTCCCCTCTGACTGCTGCGGTCACCAGGGACAAGATTGGTGGTGAGTACACACACACACACACACACACACACACACACACACCACACACACACACAACACACACAACACACACAACACACACACACACACACACACACAGCACACACACCACACACACACACACACACACACAACACACACACACACCACACACACACACACCAGTTCCTGGTTCCCATGCTGCCAGGAGTTCCCCTCTGGGACTGCTGGGTCACCAGGAACAAAGATGGTTGGTGAGTATACACCACACGCCACACACACACACACATTTACACCACACACCAGTTCCTGGTCCCCATGCTACAGGACTTCCCCCTCTGGACTGCTGGGGTCATCAAGATTGATGATCACTGTCCAAAACATCCAGTTGTTCCAGATGTCTAGTGTTCCAGAAAGTTCCTGGTGTTCCAAATGTCCAGTGTTCCAGAAGTCCAGTGTTCCAAATGTCCCAGTGTTCCAACCATCCAGTGTTCCAAACATCCAGTGGTCCAAATGTTCCAGTGTACCAAATGGTCCAGTGTTCCAAGAAGTTCCAGTGTCCAAATGTCCAGCTGTCCAAATGTCTAGGTGTTCCAGAAGTCCAGTGTCCAAACATCAGTGTTCCAGAAATCCAGTGGTCCAAAGTGGTCCAGTGTTTCCAGAAATCCCCAGTGTTCCAAAATGCTCCAGTGTTCCAGAAGTCCAGTGTTCCAAATTGTCCAGTGTTCCAAAGAACGTCCCAGTGTTCCAAATGTCCAGTGTTTCCAGAAGTCCCAGTGTTTCAAACGTCCAGCTGTTCCAGAACTCCAGTGCTTCCAATGTAACAGTGTCCAGAAGTCCAGTGTTCCAAACATTCATGTTCCAGAAATCCATGTTCCAAATGACCAGTGTTTCCAGAAGTCCAGTGTTCCAAAATTGTTTTGGGGGGGGGGGGTCAGTGTTACAGAAGTCCAGTGTTCCAAAATGTCCAGTGTTCCAAATGTTCCAGTGTTACAGAATTGTCCAGGTGTTCAAAATGTTCCAGTGTTTCCAAACATCCAGTGTTTCAGAAGTCCAGTGTTCTTAAATGTTCCAGTGTTCCAAACATACAGTGTTCCAAATGTCCAGTGTTCCAGAAAGTCCCAGTGTTCCAAATTTCCAGTGTTCCAGAAGTCCAGTGTCCCAAAATGTTTAGTGTCCCAAACGCCAATGTTCCTTAAAGTCTAGTGTTCCAAAGTTTACAGTGTTCCATAAGTCCCAGTGTTTTCACCAAACATCAGTGTTCCAGAAATCCAGTCGTTCCCAAATGTCAGTGTTCCAGAAATATCCAGTGTTCAAATGTTTCCAGTGTTTCAAAAGTCCCAGTGTTTCCAAAATGTCCATGTCCAGAAGTTTCCAGTGTTCAAATGTCCAGTTGTGTTTCCCCAAAAAAGAAGTTCCAGTGTTCCAAACGTCCAGTGTTCCAGAACTCCAGTGCTTCCAAATGTACAGTGTTCCAGAAGTCCAGTGTTCCAAAACATCAGTGTTCCAGAAATCCAGTGTGTTCCAAAGGACCAGTTGTTCCAGAAGTCCAGTGTTCCAATGTCCGGTGTTACAGGAAGTCCAGGTGGTTCCAAATGTCAGGTGTTCCAAATGTCCAGTTTACAGAATCCAGTGGTTCCAAATGTCCAGTGTTCCAAAACATACAGTGTTCCAGAAAGTCCAGTGTTTCCAATGTTCCAGGTTGTTTCCAAACATCCAGTGTTCCAAATGTCAAGTAGTTCCAAGAAGTCCAGTGTTTCCAAATTCCAGTGTTTCCAGAAGGCCAGTGTCCCAAATGTTTGTGTCCCAAACGTTCCAATGTTTCCTAAAGTCTAGGTGTTCCAAAATTTCCAAGTGTTCCATAAGTCCAGTGTTCCAAATTTGTCCAGTGTTCCAGAAGTCCAGTGTTCCAAATGTCAGTGTCCAGAAGTCCTTGTGTTCCAAATGTCCAGTGTTCCCAAAACAAATCCAGTTGTTCCAGAAGTCCAGTGTTCAAATGTCAGTGTTCCAACCACTCCAGTGTTCCAAACATCCATGTGTTCCAGAAATCTCCAGCTGTTCCAAATGTTTACAGTGTTCCAGAAGTCCAGTGCTTTCAAACAAACATCAGTGTTCCAGAAGTACCAGGTGTTCCAAAACATTCCAGTGTTCCAAATGTCCAGTGTTCCAAATGTCCAGTGTTACAGAAGGTCCAGTGTTCCAAACATCCAGTGTTCCAGAAGTCAGTGTTCCAAATGTCCAGTGTTTCCAATGTCCGCTGTTCAGAAGTCAGCTGTTCCAAATTTTCCAGATGTTCCAGAAGCAGTGTCCCAAATGTTTTAGGTCCCAAACGTCCAATGTCCTAAGTCTAGTGTTTCAATTTCCAGTTCCAACATCCAGTGTTCCAAACATCCAGTGTTCCAGAGGTCCAGTGTCCAAATGACAGTGTTCCAAATTTCCAGTGTTCCAGAAGTCCAGTGTCCCAAATGTTTAGTGTTCCCAAACGTCCAATGTTCCTAAAGTCTAGTGTTCCAAATTTCCAGTGTTCCAAAACATCCAGTGTTTCATCCAGAGGTCCAGATAGTTTCCAAATGTACCAGTGTTCCAGAAGTCCAGTGTTCCAGAAGTCCAGTTGTTCCAAATGTCCAGTGTTCCAGAAGTCCAGTGTTCCAAAATGTCCAGTTGCCAAACATCCAGTGTTCCAAACATCCAGTGTGTCCAGAAGTCCAGTCTCCAAATGTACCAGTGTTCCAGAAGTCCAGTGTTCCAAATCTCCAGTGATAACGTCCAGGTGTTCCAAATGTCCAGTGTTCCAGAATCAGTCCAAGTCAGTTTCAAAAATGTCCAGTGTTCCAAACATCCATGTTCCAAATGTCAGTGTTCCAGAAGTCCAGTGTTCCAAATGTTTCCAGTGTTCCAGAAAGTCCAAGTTGTCCAAATGTTAGTGTTCCCAAACGTCCAATGTTCCTAAAGTGCTAGTGCTTCCAAATTACAGTGTTCCATAAGTCCAGTGTTCCTAACATCAGTGTTCCAGAAATCCAGTGTCCAAATGTCCAGTGTTGCCGAAATCCAGTGTTCCAAAGTGTCCAGTGTACAAAGTCCAGTGTTCAATTCCAGTTTCCAGAAGTCCATGTGTTCCAAATGTCGCGTGTTCCAGAAGTCCAGTGTTCCAAACGTCCAGTGTTCCAGAACTCCAGTGTTCCACAATGTTACAGTGTTCCAGAAGTCCAGTGTTCCAAACATCAGTGTCGTACCAGAAATCCAGTGTTTCCAAATGACCAGTGTTCCAGGTAAGGTCCAGTGTTCAAATGTCCAGTGTTACCAGAAGTCCAGTGTTCCAAATGTCCACTGTTCCAAATGTCCAGTGTTACAGAAGCCAGTGTTCCAAATGTCCAGGTGCCAAACATACAGTGTTCCAGAAGTCCAGTGTTCCAAATGTCCCAGTGTTCCAAACATCCAGTGTTCCAAATGTCCAGTGTTCCAGAAGTCCAGTGTTCCAAATTTCCAGTGTTCCAGAAGTCCAGTGTCCCAATGTTTAGTGTCCCAAACGTCCAATGTTTCCTAAAGTTCTTAGTGTTCCAAATTTCCAGTGTTCCATAAGGTTCCAGTGTTCCAAATGCCAGTGTTCCAGAAGTCCAGTGTTCCAAATGTCAGTGTTCCAGAAAAGTCCTGTGTTCCAAATGTCCAGTGTTCCAACATCCAGTGTTCCAGAAGTCCATTTGTGCAAATGTCCAGTCCCAAACATTCCAGTAGTTCCAAACATTCAGTGTTCCAAAACATCCAGGTGTTCCAGAACATGTACAGTGGTTCCAGTAACAGTGTTCCAGATGTCTCTTCGAAACCATCAGTTGTTGCCAGAAGCTCAGGTTCCAAACATCCAGTGTTCCAAATGTCACCAGTGTTCCAAATGTCCAGTGTTACAGAAGTCCAGGTGTTCAACAACCAGTTCCAGGCAAAGGCTCCAGTGTTCCAGAATGTCCAGTGTGTCCATATATTATGATCCTAGTGTTCTCAGAAGTCCAGTGTTCCAAATTTCCACGTTGTGCCAGGAAGTCCTAGTGTGTCCCAAATGTTTATGTGTCACCAAACGTCCAATTGTTCCTAAATCTTAGTGGTCCAAATTTTCCAGTGGTTCCAAAATCACAGTGTTCCTAAAATCCAGTCTTCCAGGAGGGTCCAGTGTCAAAATGGACTCAGTGTTCCAAATTTCCAGTGTTCCAGACAGTCAGTGATTTTTTCTCCCAACTGATTTAGTGTTCCCAAACGTCCAATGTTCCTAAAGTCTAGTTTCCATAATTTCCAGTGTTTGCCAAACATCCAGCTGTTCCCAAACATCCAGTGTTCCAGAGGTCCGGTTCCAATGACCAGTGTTCCAGAAGTCCAGTGTCAGAAAGTCCAGGTGTTCCAAAATATGTCCAGTGTTCCAGAAGTCCAGTGTTCCCAAATGTCCAGTGTTCCAAACATCTTCTCTCTTT
>NC_036853.1:5977130-5981277 GCF_002910315.2 Salvelinus sp. IW2-2015
CATTTGGAACATCTGGACTTCTGTTAACACTGACCATGAACACGGAGACTGGAACAGTTATGGAACACGGACACTTCCCTGTTATAGACAACTATTAAGCGAATGAGACATCGTCCTGGAATCGAATGCCTTCCAATGGCAGTGTTGCAGCCTTTTTCTTTCGGCACGACCAGACTCCCTGGTCAGTTTGTTCCTAAATGGGCTCCGTAGTAACCAATTTCGTGGTCCGAACATCATATGTTCCGAACATCCAGTGTTCCACTGCAGGAACTGTCATGTCGTTCGACGAATTCCTGAGATGAATACACTGGTACAGTTGCCCTAAGTGTTGGACGAAAGTCACAAGTTTTTCATCCATAGAGATAGGATAAGCTAGGAATACTCCAAGTGTCTTTCCATACACGTTGATCCAATACATCTTGGTACAGTTGTGGTACACCATAGAAGTGTAACAAGGCTTGCTTTTCCAGTACAGTCCATGTAGTTCTATCAATGTATTACCACAGTTTTCCAAACATCCCAGTGTTCCGCGAAAATCAGATCCGTGTTGCCTAGAAAAAGATTCATAGTCGCAGTTGTTTATTCACAAATCTGTGCCAGGATCGTTTCTCCACGAGCGAAACAAGGCTTCCGAGGATGTCGCCACAATACTGATCTCTGTGGTTGTCCTTGAGACAACAAACGTCACACAAGTGTTCCTAAAGTCGTAGTGCTCATTGCGCGTAAGAATTCAACTTTATGTCGTTCCATGGCTATACAACAGTCTTCGCGGAAGGTTTCTGGAAAATTCAGTTCTTGCGCAGAACACTTTCACAGTTGTTTCGCCTCAGACAAACATTGACGCTAGTACGGTGCTTGTCGCGAAACATGACATTGGTGTCCAGGGTTATAGTCTATCTGTCCAGAAGAAAGCCAGTATTCTGTGTGAACAATGTGTCTGTGGATATGTTTTTGGTTTCCAAATTCCATAGCAAGCGGCACCTGAGGGTGAGTGTTCAATAAAGTCCAAGGAGCCAACTGGCATTTCTGGGAAACACTTTATCGTCTTGGGGAAACAGCGCGGACTTTATGGGAATCACTTGTAAATGAACGCTGACTATACGCTATCGAATGTTATCAGCACAAGTACGAGACAGCAGATTGTCCAGAAAGTCCAGTTCGTTTCCAGAATGTATCACAGACTCCGTTTGTTCACAGGATGTACCTGCTGTATCATACGAATCCTAGTGTGATTCCCAGTAAACTCCTGTGGATGGTGACCTAAAAAACTGTATGCATGTGTTCCAGACCGAAGTGCTAGATCCGACGTTCCACGATCACATCAGGGTGGTTCAGTATAATCCTTGCGGAAGCTGCAGTGTTGCTTTGGCCAACAGTATGACATGTGGTTCCAGAAGTCCAGGTGTGTAACATGAATGTCCAGTGTTCAGCAGAAGTCCAGTGTCAATCCCCAAAGTGTCCAGTGTTTCCAAATGTCCAGTGTTCACAGAAGAGCCCAGTGTTCCAAGTCCAGTGTATTAGAATACAGGTTCCAGTGTTCCATGAATGTTCCAGAAGTCCAGTTGTTCCAAACATCAAGTCTGTAATTCCAGATCCAGTGTCAAATACGTGTTCCAGGAAGTCCAGTGTTCCAAATGTCCAGTGTTACAGAAGTCCAGTTTCCAAAATAGTGTCCAAGTTCCAATTTGTCTATTTCAGTTGCTCTTAATTTCCAGGTTCTCCATTGTTAAAGTACCAGGTAGCCATCAGTGTTCAGAAGTCATGTCCAAGGTGTCCCAGTGTTAAGCATCCAGTGAAATTCCAGGTCAGTAGTGTTCAATTCATGTCAGAGCCATGTCCCATGTTATGTCCAAACGCTCCATGTTCTAAGTCTATGTTCCAAATTATGTCCATCAGTGTTCCAAATCCAGTGTTCCAGAAGTCCAGTGTTTACCAAAATTCAGGGTTCCAAAAGTCGTGTTCCAACATGTCCAGTGTTCCAAACATCAGTGTTCGATCCATTGTGCATGTCCAGTGTCAAACAATCCAGAGTCAAACATCTTTCCGAATTCGTGTTCCAAATGTCACAGTGTTCCAAGAATGTCTCGTTCCCAAACATCAGTTGTTCCAGAAGTCCTCAGGTGTTCCAAACATCAGTGTTCCATAATGCTCAACAGTGTTCCAAATGTCCAGTGTTACAGAAAGTCCAGTGTTCCAATAACATCCAGTGTTCCAGAAGTCCAGTGTTCCAAATGTCAGTGTTCCAAATGTCCAGTGTTCCAGAAGTCCAGTGTTCCAAAGTTTCCAGTTGTTGCCAGAAGTCCTAGTGTCCCAAATGTTTAGTGTCCCAAACGTCCAATTGTTCCTAAAGTCTAGTGTTCCAAATTTCCAGTGTCCAAACATCCAGTGTTCCAAACATCCAGTCGTTCCAGAGGGTCCAGTGTTCCAAATGACCAGTGTTCCAAATTTCCAGTGTTCCAGAAGTCAGTGTCCCAATGTTTAGTGTCCCAAACGTCCAATGTTCCTAAAGTCTAGTGTTCCAAATTTCCAGTGTTCCAAACATCCAGTGTTCCAAACATCCAGTGTTCCAGAGGTCCAGGTTCCAAATGACCAGTGTTCCAGAAGTGCCAGTGTTCCAGTGTTCCAAAGGTCCAGTGTTCAAGTATTGTCCAGTGTTTCCAAATTCCAGCTGTTCCAATACTCCAGCATGTTCCATAAGTGTCCAAACATCCAGTGTCCAGTAAGTCCATGATTCCAAATGTACAGGTGTTCCAGAAAGTCCAGGGTTCCACAATCATCCCAGTGTCCAAACGTCCAGTGTTCCAAATGTCCAGTGTCCAGAAGTCCATGTTCCAAATGTCCAGTGTCCAAACGTTCCAATGTTCCTAAAGTCCAGTGTTCCAGAAGTCCGTGTTTCCAAATGTCCTGTTCCAGAAGTCCAGTGTTCACAATGTCCAGTGTTCAAAACGTCCAATGTTCCTAAAGTCCAGTGTTCCAAATTTCCAGTGTTCCAGAAGTCCAGTGTTCCAAACGTCCTGTGTTCCAGAACTGCAGTGTTCCAGAAGTCCAATGTTTCAAAAGTAATATTTATTACGTTGGCCTTTTGCTCCTCCTGGAACGTAGTTAATTGGCAACATCTTTCCTTCTCTTCTCTCACTCTTCTTCTCATCTCCCATTCCCCTTCTCTCCTCTCCTTCCTACAGAATGACACGTGGGGCCAGCAGTACTCCTATGCCCTGTTCAAGGCTATGAGTCACATGCTGTGTATCGGGTACGGTATGTACCCTCCTGTSGGCCTGGCGGATGTGTGGCTCACCATACTCAGCATGATCGTGGGTGCCACCTGCTACGCCATGTTTGTAGGCCATGCAACCGCTCTCATCCAGTCACTGGACTCTTCCCGACGGCAGTACCAGGAGAAGGTGAGTGAATTAAGATCTGCTATCTCTGTTATAGCAGACAATTTTCCAAATTGTATTGTATTCAAGGTTTTAAAAGGCTTCTGAAGTTTGTAATTTCCACTTAAAAATGTCAGACTTGATTTGCCATAATGAAAATGTATCAAACCCTATAAAAATGTAGATGAATTCTATTACACATAATAATTCACATTTCCTGTTGCTGCAGGATTATGTTCCTACTGTGAGAAGCAGGGTCAAATTAAGATACGGCATCTGTACTAGACTGAGTCCAAAGGTCTGTCCTTGCCTTCTCRGTAGTGAGAGCCTGGGGGCCAGGGTTGTAAACTGAAATCCCAATTCCAATTTTACTCATTGCTTTTCTCAGAGGGCAATATGGAGCTACCGTCATATTAATTACACCAATCCAATCCTCTCAGATCTACACAAGTGCCTCGGTGTTTTGAAGCTACTGGTTGATTTGGGATTGGTCATACGGTACGTGCAGAGAGAAGGGCTTTTCAGATAGCTGTTGGTTGCTCTGGAACGATTCAGTGGGTGCACAGCATATAGCCTGCAGTCAGGAAATGGTCCATAACAGAGGGTCTATGAAATATAATAGGGAAAGAGTGCACGCTGAAAAAGTCGTAAAAGTTCAAGAAGATGAATTATGAAGCTTGCATTCCAAGAAATTCAATTAAAAGTTTAACTTCAAGAGGAATGGACCTCCTAGGGATCAGGAGAGAGAGAGAGAAACACAGAGAGAGAAA
>NC_036853.1:5981955-5996164 GCF_002910315.2 Salvelinus sp. IW2-2015
AGAGAGAGAGACGAGAAACAGAGAGAGAAGAGCGAGGAGAGAGAAGGAGAGAGAGGAGAAGAGAGAGAGGAGACACAGAGAGAGACCGAGAAGAGAGGAGAGGAGAGAACAGAGAGAGTCAAGAGAGAGAGAGAGACACACAGAGAGAGGAGCGCGGAAACAGAGAGAGAGAGAAACAGAGAGAGAAAGAGAGAGAGAGAGCAAACAGAGAAGACCGAGAGGAGAAACCACATGAGAGAGAGGAGAAAATAGAAACAGAGAGAGAGAGAAACAGAGAGAGAGAGAGAGAACCTAGAGACAGAGCAGAGATAAAGAGAGAGAGAAAGAGACGGGTCCCCTCCTCAGGGGAGATAGAGAACAGAGAGAAAGAAAGGAGAGAGAGGAGGGATAGAGAATAAACAAGAGTTGTAGAGAGAGAGGATGCAAACGAGAGAAAACGCCTGCGCGACCCTCCCGCAGAGAGGAGACAGTATGGAGGCCGTGAGCGCGTCTGGCCGCGTGCGGCGCGGGCCCGACGGAGGAGAGAGAAAGCGAGAGGGAGAGACGCTAGCATGTTGACTTGACTAACAACGTATTAATGTGATGACCCTACATGCTCTGACTGCTAACACCGTATTATGTTTTGGGATGACCTACCTGTTTGACTAGACTAACAACCGTATTATGTGATGACGTTACATGCTGACTGCTACATCACAATATTAATCGCTGCATGAACCTAACATGTTGACTACTAACACCGCTATTAATGGATGATGACCTAACACTGTTGACTACTAACAACGTATTAATGCTCGATGACCCTACATGTTGAGTCCTTTTATTTAACCTTTATTTAACTAGGCAAGTCAGTTAAGAACAAATTCTTATTTACAATGACGGCCTACCAAAAGGCAAAAGGCCTCTTGTGGGGACGGGGGCTGGGATTAAAAATAAAAATATAGGACAAAACACACATCACGACAAGAGAGACAACACAACACTACATAATAAAGAGAAACCTAAGACAATAACATAGCATGGCAGTAACACATGACAACACAGCATGGTAGCAACACAACATGGTAGCAGCACCAAACATGGTACGAACGTTATCGGGCACAGACAACAGCACAAAAGGGCAAGAAGGTAGAGACAACAATACATGTGATGACCTACCAAACTGTCTGCTAACAACAGTATTACTGTGATTACYCCGGGGAGATGATTTCTGCAGCGAGGACAGTTTGTGGAGATCACTATTCCATTACTTGGTGTTCAGACATCTCTCATAGAGCTGTCAGGAGGTTTATAAAGACAGTTAACTGTCAACCTATGAGAGCAATGATAAATTGCTACTCTCTGGTACACTGAAACACTCAGACAATGCACTCTCAGGCTCAAAACACAAAGCGATAATATTACACTAATATAATACACAACAACTGTTCATAATCCTGATGAGATTGAGACGGAAACGTGTGTAATCTGTGGAGCCTCGACATCCCCGGTGTGCTGGAGGTTATTGTCATTGCATACGACAGACAGTATTTCTCCATGTGCCTGGAAATACTAGAACTGTCCTGTGGTCAAATGGCACGTTTATCACCTGTTTTAACACAGATCTGACAACGGTTTGACAGGTTGAATTTATTTGATAGTTAAAAGTAGTAGGCTGAGACATACATCTTTCTGTTCGTCCTGTTTCCACCGTGGTCCTCAACACCACCCCCATCCTCTTAGTCTTCTACAGTATAAACAGGTGGAGAAGTACACATCTTTCAATTAATCAATAAATCAATAAATCAACTAATCAATTATCGTTGTGTCTACAGTATAAACAGGTGGAGCAGTACATGTCTTTCCACAAGCTTCCTGCCGGCATGCGGCAGCGGGTCCATGACTACTACGAACATCGCTTCCAGGGCAAGATGTTTGACGAGGAGAGCATTCTGGGGGAGCTGAACGAACCGCTCAGAGAGGTCAGTGTGTGTCTCTGTGTGATCTCCACGTGACATCAAACCCGTTGTCACTATAGTAGTAATGACTGTTCCTGATTCTGGTTCAATCGTGTTTCAATCTCCACGTGACATCAGACCCGTTGTCACTATAGTAGTAATGACTGTTCCTGGTTCTGGTTGAATCGTGTTTCAATCTCCACGTGACATCAGACCCGTTGTCACTATAGTAGTAATGACTGTCCCTGATTCTGGTTCAATCGTGTTTCAATCTCCATCAGTGACTGCGTCACCAAATGACACAATGTTCCCTTTATAGTACACTACTTCTGAACAGGGCCCACAGGGCTCTGAGCTCTGGTCGAAAAAGTAGTGTACTACTTCTGAACAGGGCCCACAGCACCCTATTCCCTATATAGTGCACTACTTTTGACCAGGGCCCATAGGGTAGGGCACTAAATAACCATTGGAGAACCTCTCCAATTTAACGTTTCAGTCCACATGTAACGGTTCAGTCCAGACTCATTATTCAGTCCAGACTCAGTAATGACTCATTATTTATGAGTAGATCATCAGTCAGTCACAATTTACCAATTTTTTACCAAATTTACCAATTTACAAGATACATTACGGTTTTGATCCTCTGAAACACAGCCTTTATAAGCCACATGCATATCATGATATCACTAAGTATCTTGCTGGAGGCAGTGTCTGGAATCTTTTTCTATTATGAAAAAAAAATGTTTTACTTGATTTTTCCCTTTAGGGCACAAAATATTAGTGTTCATGTACTTAGAATTGAGTTTTTCTATTATATTACATATGTTCTGTCTTTGCAGGAGATTGTCAACTTCAACTGTCGTAAGCTGGTGGCTTCGATGCCTCTGTTCGCCAACGCCGACCCCAACTTTGTGACGTCAATGCTGACCAAGCTGCGTTTTGAGGTGTTCCAGCCTATGGATAATGTGGTTATGGAGGGGACCGTCGGCAGAAAGATGTACTTCATCCAACACGGGGTGGTCTGCGTCATCGCCAAGGGCACCAAGGAGACCAAGCTGTCTGACGGGTCCTACTTTGGAGGTAGGAAGGATGGATAAATACTGATCATCATTCGTGGTGGGTAAAATACTGTAAGGAGTAATACATTCAACACAAAGTTAACCGCAAACATAATACATACGTTGAACGAGAGAGAGGGAGAGAGAGAGACAGAGGGAGACAGAGAGAGGGAGAGAGAGAGACAGAGAGAGACAGAGGGAGAGAGACAGAGAGAGAGAGACAGAGAGAGACAGAGGGAGACAGGAATGCGAGCAGATAGAGAGAGAGAGAGAGAGAGAGAGAGAGAGAGAGAGAGAGAGAGAGAGAGAGAGAGAGAGAGAGTTCTTATCCCACAATACATCTATTTTGTTCACTATTTTCTCCCTGATCTGGCTGTAGCAGGACAGATGAGGTCAGAACAAAACTGTAAGCTCTAAAATTGCATTAAGTGCTCCATCTGTGAAGTTAGTTCAGAAAACACTGCTCTTTTTGTGTTTTATCATCTTCTGTTGATGAAATGATCATTTGTATGACTCTCTGTCCTCTGGTGCATGACAGTACATAGAATGAACCCAAAAAATACAGTCTGTGAAAAAAAAATGAAAAAAAGAAGACCTTTCATAATGAGAATATCAGCCATTTTGTAACATTTAAATGTGGGGGAAAAAATATTCATAATGTATTCTGTTTACCCCTTTTACATGACAACGGGGTGTGTTAGTGCTTCTCTCCTTTATCCTAAATATAATTCTATATTTAACATACATGTGGAGGACTAAACAAAAGCGGTCTGTTGACAATCTATTCTATAACTGAATCATTCTTCCGTTCCCTGCAGAGATCTGCCTGCTGACTCGAGGCAGAAGAACGGCCAGTGTTCGCGCTGAGACGTACTGCCGTCTGTACTCGCTGTCTGTGGACAACTTTAACGAGGTCCTGGAGGAGTACCCCATGATGAGACGGGCCTTCGAGACCGTGGCTCTGGACCGGCTGGACCGCATAGGTGACAACTTTACAGTACAGTCGAAAGAGGGGCCATCAACCTGGGATTGGTTTCCCTTCGTAGCTAAAGCAGTATGATATTCCTCTCAACAACCCAACACAGTTTATAAAATGAAGCATATTGTTGTTTTGGGTCAGTGAAAATACATAACGTGCTATCAGGAAAAAAAAGACGTTGGGAAACTCAGTGTGAGAGTCTTAGAGCAGGTCTACTGTACCTTCTAGGCTATTTCTCTACTGTTCCACATTTACCTATTAGTCCCTTAGCAGACGCTCTTATCCAGAGACACTAACAGTAGTGAGTCATTTAGCAGACTCTCTTATCCAGAGACACTAACAGTAGTGAGTCATTTAGCAGACTCTCTTTCAGAGCCACTAACAGTGAGTGAGTTTTAGCAGACGCATCTTTCCGAGACACTGAACAGTAGTGATCATTTTAGCAGACCTCTTATCCAGACCACTAACAGTATGAGTCATTTAGCAGACTCTCTTATCAGAGACACTAACAGTAGTGAGTCATTTAGCAACTCTCTTATCCAGAGCACTAACAGTATGAGTCATTTAGCAGACTCTCTTATCAAGACATTACAGTAGTGAGTCATTTAGCAGACTCTCTATCCAGAGCACTTACGAGTAGTGAGTCATTTAGAGAAACTCTCTATCCAGACGCCACTAACAGTAGTGAGTCATTTAGCAGACTCTCTTACCGAGACCTAACAGTAGTGAGTCATTTAGCAGACGCTCTTATCACAGGAGCACTAACAGTAGTGAGTCATTTTAGTCAGAACTCTGACCAGAGAGCAGTTTTTTCCTAACAGTATGAGTAATTATAGCAGACTCTCTTGATCAGAGACAACTTACAGTAGTGAAGTCATTTAGCAGACTCTCTTATCCAGAGCCACTAACAGTAGTGAGTCATTTAGAGACTCTTACACAGAGACACTAACAGTAGTGAGTCATTTAAGCAGGGATTAATATTGATCAGAGACTTGGAGGGGGTTGTAGTGATATTAATATTGATCAGAGACCTGGAGGGGGGTTGTAGTGAGATTAGTATTGATCAGAGACCTGGGAGGGGGGTTATAGTGGAGATAGTATGATCGAGACCTGGAGGGGTTTAGTGAGATTAGTTTGATAGAGACCTGGAGGGGGGTTGTATGGATGTTGTATTGATCAGAGACCTGGAGGGGGTTGTAGTGAGATTATATGATCAGAGACCTGGAGGGGGTTGTAGTGAGATTAGTATTGATCAGAGACCTGGAGGGGGTTGTAGTGAGATTAGTATGATCAGAGACTGGAGGGGGGTTTACGTGAGATTAGATTGATCAGAAGCCTGGGAGCGGGTTGTGTGATCGATTGCTTATTGATCATAGACTGGAGGGGGGGTATGTGTCGGGATAATATTGACAGTGACCTGGAGGGGGGTGTAGTGAGATAGTATTGATCAAGCCTGGAGGGGGTTGTAGTGAGATTAGTTTGATCAGAGACTGGAGGGGGGTTGTAGTGAGATTTAGTATTGATCAAAGACTGGAGGGGTTGTATGAGATTAGTATTGATCAGGACCCTGAGCGGGTGGTTGTATGGAATTAAGTATGATAGAACCTGGAGGGGTTTATGTGATGATTAGTATGGATCAGAACTGGAAGGGGTTGTAGTGAGTATTATATTGATCCAGAGTACTGGAGGGGTTTGAGTGCAGATTAGTATTGACAAGACCTGGAGGGGTTGTTAGTGAGATAGTATTAGATCGAGAGACCTGGAGGGGGTTGTAGTGAATTAGTATGATCCAGCAAGATGGAGGGGGGGTGTAGTGGATTAATATTGATAGAGCTGAGGGGGGTTGTAGTGAAGATAGTATTGATCAGAGACCTGGAGGGGGGTTGTAGTGAGATTAGTAGGACAACAGTCTTTAGTAAAGAGTAGGTCAAGTGTATTGCTGGATGTCCTTTGGGTGGTGTACCATTCTTGAAACACACTGGAAACTGTTGAGCCTGAATCGCCCAGCAGCGTTCCAGTTCTTGACTCAAACCGGTGCGCCTGGCACCGACTACCATAACCCGTTCAAAGGCAGTTCAATCTTTGTCTTGCCCATTCACCCTCTGAATGGCACATGTCTCAAGGCTTAAAATCCTTCTTTAAACTGTCTCCGCCCCTTCATCTACACTGATTGAAGTGGATTTAACAGGTGACATCAATAAGGGATCATAGCTTTCACCTGGATTCACCTGGTCAGTCTATGTCATGGAAAGAGCAGGTGTTCTTAATGTTTTGTATACCACAGGAGATTGGTGGCACCTTAATTAGGGAGGACGGGCTCGTTGTAACGGCTGGCGCGGAATCAGTGGAATAGTATCAAATACACCAAACACATGGTTTCCATGGTTTCCAGGTGTTTGATGCCATTCCATTTGCTCCGTTCCAGCCATTATCATGAGCTGTCCTCCCCTCACCAGCCTCCACTGTTGTATACTCAGTGTAGTTGCCAAAGCTACAAAAGAAGCAAAATGAGATCTGAAAATAACTAGGTAAGAGCAGTCAGCAGTTCACACACCAGGTAAGCTACTGGGAAGACAGACAGCACTTGAAGTAAATGGCCCCAGCATAACAAACAGTACTAGACCACAACATGATACTAATCCCTTCTGGAGATAACAGCTGTCCTCTAGCTATAGAATGAACCAAATGCATGTGAATTAGAACCTGGAAGGATTTGAACTGGCTGAATATGTGAAAAGAAAAGTGTGAGAATTCAAGTTGGCGATCTCTTGGCACATTTGACCGTTTTTAATTTCAGAAAGGAGGAATGTTATATCTCACTGCCCTGAGGTGAAAGCATTGTGTTAAAAAGACCCTAATTTAGCTGTGGTTTAATGGATAACAAGCAGGGTTTAATATAGCCTTACCAGCAGGACTCTCTCTAGTTCTGGTTCTAATATGACAGCAGCACCCAAAGATGACTGCAACAGTCGACTTCAGGTCATAAAATCTGCTCTCTGGGTGCTTTAGAAGGTATAGACTGTACAAGACAGACCCTAACTCTAACCCCAACCTCTTGCCTTTCCTCACATACTACTACTCTCTCTTCCTCTCTACAGGAAAGAGGAACTCTGTGCTCCAACACAAAGTCGCCCAGAACTCAGGAACTGTGAACTTCCAGGAGAATGAGATCATCCAGAGGATCGTACAACATGACCGTGACATGGCTATCCAGAGTAACATCTCTCCCTCGTCCCTGGACCTCCCATCCTCCACCTCAGGGGTCATCTGGGCTCCCCTGGTCCAAGGCCCCTTCCAGGCCGCTGCAGCCACCACATCGCTGGCTTTGGCCTTCTCCCACTCCCAGCTCCAAGCCCAGCTCCCTCCCATCCTCTTCCACCATCCTCTCCCCGTCTCCAGGTCGTTCAAGGATCCAGGAGGCCACCATTTGGAGAGGGGCGTGTTTGTGGGCGTGTCTGCAGCTGGAGGTATGGGCGTTCCCGGCTGTGGCTCCGGGGCTGCATCTCCGGCCGGTTCTGTGAAGTTCCGTTCTGGAGTGGACACTCCGATATTAGCCTCGTTTCGGGCGCAACATCTAGTCTCCACCTCCTCCTCCATGTCTCCTCTGTCACCTATGACCTCCATGTACCAGCCCACCACCACCACCAACTTCCAGGCCCAGCCCAGCGGAGGCTTTCCCTTCCCCTTGGGCCAGGCCTCAATCCAGGGGTATCCGTCCTCCTCCTCCTGCGCGGCCCAGCTCCACCACCACCACCACTCGTACAGCGCACCAAGTTCCCACCAGCAGGGGGCATCAGGGAGACCCACCATGGACTCGGGAAGGTTCTCAGCCCCCTCTGGTTCCACCCTAAGCCCTCTCATCTGTAGCTCTGTCAGCCCCATCCTGAGCCAGCTACAGCAACACGACTCCTCTTCCTCTCACGCTACCAGCTCTCAGCACGTCCAGAGGGGGATGGGCTCTGGTGAACATCAGGAGAGAGCAGGCCACCTCCTCCCCCCACACTCCCACTGTTCCTACGCCAGCACCAGCCCTAGCTACACCACCCAACACCACTGCTCCAGTGGGTTTCTATCTATACCTATCCCACAACAGGCCAGCCTTGGAGGTGGTGGAGCCTCATCCTCCCTGGTGCATCACAGTCTGGCGGGTCTGCAGTCCAGCCTCCACCCCACCCTGCACTCTGGCCTCCACCCCGGCCTCTACGCCGGCCTCCACCCTCAGGTTCTCCCGGTGGACTCTGCCCATTCTTCCCACTCTGCCCTAGCCTCGCTGGCCCAGTACGGATCAGGGGATGGCTCCCCGTCCTGCACCCCACCGGTGGCACCCAGCCCCACCATCCAGAGCCCACTGACAGGAAGGACGATGCTTCACCATCATCACCACAGCCATCTCAGCCAGCTCCACAGCCAACCCTCCAGCGCCATGGGCTCTCACAGTTCCCTCACCCCACAGACGCCATGCCCCGCTAGGGTAGACGAAAGGGGGCAGAGGGCAGAGTCCTTAGTGGATCTCTTCACCCAGGATGTCAGGACTATCTCCACTGTTTCCACCTCTGGCTCAGGCAGCTACCTGCCCCAAGAAGGGTCTCTATCCAGACCGTCTCTCTCCATACCTTCAGGGGGGCCTGGTTCTTCTCACTTCTCCTCTCCTCCCATGGCAGAGGGTAGCAGTAATAAACTCCCACGTCACACCTCTGAGTCACTACACTCCCTCGGGATCTGAACTTCCAACTCCTGTGAACCAAGGAGCACCGACCTCTTCGCATCCCAACCCCAGTCACCCTGCTACCCCGGCCAAGACATCCGAGGCAGAGTACAGACTCTCCAAACTCCCCTCCGACCTGTGAGGTTTAAACACACCCTCCTGCGATGTCTAAACTATGGGGAAATTGTCTTCGGTATTGGCATTGTGTTTTTTTAATCGCTAGTGTAGGTTTTTTAATTCAAGGAGGGTGTAAATGAGTGCATATCCATATTGGAGGAAACAAACTTGTACAAACATGATGTATTTTTAATGCAGAGTGAATGACCTAACGTAAAAAGGACAGAGTTCCCAGCGGGCGAAACCAGTTCTGGTTGTAAACGAGTGGTAATGACGTCATTTCAGCCATCTTTGCCCGCTGGGTTAAGTATTTTTCTACAGTACAATGTTACTACTGTACTATGTTGAATGTGGAGGTACTGTACCAATATGGATTGTTTGATAATGTTAAACTACAAGAAAGTATACTGATCAATTTCCAATAATGTACAATATGTATTGTAGCCTAAATCCTCACATTGTAATTTTGTCTTAAGGTATTTGTTTAAAAGCTGTTGTTCAGACATACACTATATATACAAAAGTATGTGGACACCCCTTCAAATGAGTAAATTTGGCTATTTCAGCCACACCTGTTGCTGACAGGTGTATAAAATCGAGCACACAGCTATGCAATCTCTATAGACAAACATTGGCAGTAGAATGGCCCGTACTGAAGAGCTCAGTGACTTTCAACATGCCATCGTCATAGGATGCCATCTTTCCAACTAGTCAGTCAAATTTCTGCCCTGCTAGAGCTGCCCCGGTCAACTGTAAGTGCTGTTATTGTGAAGTGGAAAGGTCTAGGAGCAACAATGCCTCAGCCGCAAAGTGGTAGACCACACAAGCGCACAGAACGGCACCGCCGAGTGCTGAAGCGCGTAGAGCGTACAAATCATCAGTCCTCGGTTGCAACACTCACTGCCGAGTTCCAAACTGCCTCTGGAAGCAACGTCAGCACAAGAACTGTTCGTTGGGAGCTTCATGAAATGTGTTTCCATGGCCGAGCACCCGCACACAAKCMTAAGATCACCATGTGCAGTGCCAAGCGTCGGCTGGAGCGGTGTAAAACTCACCACCATTGGACTTTGGAGCAGTGGAAACGCGTTCTCTGAAGTGACGAATCACGCTTCACCATCTGGCAGTCCGACGGACAAATCTGGGTTTGGCAGGTGTCCACATACTTTTGATCATGTAGTGTATTTATCTAACATTTTACCCTATAGAGATTATTTTTAAGTTCAGAATAACCAACAATATTTTTTCCTTTTTTAAATATGATTATACTTTCTTTGTGTATTGTGATAACATGTTGTGGAGGTGTGATGAACGTGACCCAAAGAGACCTGATAGCAAACTAAAGAACTTTGACTGAACTGCACTTTGTTTTTGTAATTTCAGAGATTAACTGAAAGAAGTCGATGGTCTTGTCTTCCACTATCTTGTTTCAGCCATATTGGACATTCTTGTGGATGTTTTCTATTAATATTTACGCTTACATACTATATAAAAACTTTTTTTTTTGCTAGCCTAGTTATCAAACATATTATTTTATCAAAACACATCAAATCAAATCAAATGTATTTATATAGCCCTTCGTACATCAACTGATATCTCAAAGTGCTGTACAGAAACCCAGCCTAAAACCCCAAACAGCAAGCAATGCAGGTGTAGAAGCACGGTGGCTAGGAAAAACTCCCTAGAAAGGCCAGAACCTAGGAAGAAACCTAGAGAGGAACCAGGCTATGAAGGGTGGCCAGTCCTCTTCTGGCTGTGCCGGGTGGAGATTATAACAGAACATGGCCAAGATGTTCAAATGTTCATAAATGACCAGCATGGTCAAATAATAATAATCACAGTAGTTGTCGAGGGTGCAACAGGTCAGCACCTCAGGAGTAAATGTCAGTTGACTTTTCATAGCCGATCATTGAGACATGAATGTATTAAGACATGAATGTATGTTTTTGACAAATGACTGGATTTTAAAGTAACAGTTTGGAAATGAATACAGTAAGCCTTGTGAGAATACAGTAAGCCTTGTGAGAATATAGTAAGCCTTGTGAGAATACAGTAAACCTTGTGAGAATACAGTAAACCTTGTGAGAATAGAGGGGGAAAAAAGCTTAAAACAAAAAGGAAATGTTAACTCATTCAGCTTTRGCTATTGATAGTCTRTCATGTTTCCTGCAAGGSACCTCYTCTGCCTACACACTGGGCTCTAAATTGTCATTTTTCATTGGTAGCAATGGTGYCCCCAACTTAAAAAAAGTTAATTAAATTAAGGAGCACCAGAAACACACGCACCTCTTCAGTCAGCCAGTCACCGAGCACAGACATTCAGTCCTAGGGGAGAACAGGCCAAAACAAACACACGCTTTCCCCCGACCTTGGCCGACATGGCAGTGAAAGCTTGTTGACAGAGATGTACTGCGCACAGTTTTCAAACCATTCTCTTCTTCTTTTTTAACGACTCCTACTATTGCAGTATGAACATCAGTCACATAATGATGACCTCGTTTCCCCAATGGACACAGAGAATATACAGACATCCAACTGAGGTCTGTGTGTTTGGTGTAATGACTGTACTGTACACAACCTGTGTGTGGGTATACAGAAAGTACAGACAGAGGCAGAGTGAATTGAATTGCAGCTCTTCGTCCATAACAACATGGATAGACGGGTAAATGAGGTGTTCRCCAGACCTAAACACAAGATAAACCGGAGATAGTGGTTTGTTCATCAGCCACCAAACAGAAGAGAACGGACTGAAACTTGGAGGGACTGCCTGGACTTGTCTGCCCCCCAAAAAGCAAATTTTAGTTTTCCGTTTTTAAATGTTTTCCATTGCGTGCCCTAATGTACAAGACCCAGGTTTAGCGACACGAGGGCGTTGAATAAAATGTATGATATAACTCCTGGGTGTCATTTTGCTGTATATTTTACTTTTGTTTCGTTGTTTTATGATTTAAGATTATCTATCCATAGTCATTATTTAAGATTTGACATCTGTTGAAAAAACTGCGGCTCCTCTTCTCCGTCATATTGTCATGTATTTTCAAGGTTCACTATATCCCTTATGATGAAAAGATTGTTCTGGTCGTCTTGACAACATTCTGTAAATCATATTGTCCACAGACATAGGAATGAGACATCTATTGAATTGATCAAGAGTTATCAACAATTGACTCTTATTTTGAAAAGGGGACTCTTGTTCTGAAAAGGTTGACAAACCTAGTCCCCTTCGATTTTCCCCAATCTCTGCATATCTATACATCCTGCTTGTTGTGTATATCATTTCATGTATTTATGTTTGACTTGTATTTATCTGCACCTCTGACCTGTTTAACTGACCTCTGACCTTTTTATCTGACCTCTGACCTGGGCATGACCTTGTGATTAGATTTAACTAATGAGAATCCAATCCAAAGGCCTCAGTTGCACACGCACACACCCCAAACCAAACATCCAGCCCAAAAAACCCACCCAACACCCACAAACCCCAAAAACCCACACCCCAACAACCCAAACAACAACCCAAAACCACCCCCCACCCAACCCCACAAAACCACACACACACACACACACACACACACACACACACACACACACACACACACACACACACACACACACACACACACACACACACACACACACACACACACACACACACACACACACACACACACGCACACACACACGCGCACGCACACACACACACACGCACGCACACACACACCACGTGATACTAGTGGTGGATCAATCTCCCATTGCTATTCCTCCCTCCCTCTCCTCTCCACTACAACAGAGGTGTCACGGAGCATTGGATTGAATATCAGACCAGATCTCAGCCTTGAGTGCACTCTCTCTGGTTATTGAGGCTACAATCTGGGATTCATTATATAGTGTTCTAAGACCCATTGGATATATGATGAATTTAGAAAGCCTATTGAACAGATTCCCGTCTTGATCCCAGATTGTACCTTTACGATGGACGCTTTACTGTGTTGCAGTGTGATATATTTCATGAATATTTATTACATTTGTTGCTTTTGGCTTCCCGTACCTCATAATTCCATGATGACCAATGTTGAACAAAATCATATATATATATATATTTTTTTTTTGGTGAGGGGGTTGTTATTGAATTGGATGCAATAATAAAATCACACTTCCGGTGAACGACTAGCGGCTGTCTTTGCTGTAGTGATTGTTTTCTCGGTATGAATGCGAGTAGTGGTTTATGACGTGAGATTTTAACATCTGTTGAAATGCCATTGGAAAGTCACAGAGCTTTAATCTGGATTATAATGATGTTTTTTAACTGCACGCTGTTATCTAGTGTTGACATTGCAAACRGAAAGGATTATAATTCTTTCATTTTTATTTCAGGCCATTCTTTCTGTCGTGTAATATTAAGAACATGATCTGACACATACATCACTGAATTTTTTTAATGGTTTCATACTTTAACGATTAACTTCTGTCCAACATAAAGTATGCTATTGTTTGAGTACCTTTGGTAATTGTGTGATTGCTGGTACCATTTTCTCTAATCCTCTGCCTGTAATGYAGCTGTTAGACCAGTTCAGAACGTACCATACCGTATGATTATCAWGGTCGTGTATCCCTAACATGCTAACATACACATTCTATTATATTTTCCTCTGTGGCTTTGATGGACAAACGAAATACATTACCGTCAGCCAGATSTGTTGAAAGTCGCTCTGGTACTTCTACAAACAGCCACTAGATGGTGTGATCGTGTTGCTCATGCTAGATTGATGCCTTTCGTACACGATGCCCACAACAAGTGGACAGATATTCAAAGCGTTTTTTTTTTCTTTTTAAACCATTGTAAAAAATTTAAAGAAGATCTCCCAACTACACAGACAGATTCCTGATATTCCTGTCTGTATTGTCATATCCCATCATATGAGGTACCCAAATCTGCATTCTTTTGGTCCTGAAACAAGCACTCTATCCATAATCTGCGTTAATGAAATATCATTGCTGTCGATAAACATAATACATCATTTCAGAAAAAGAGCCCATACTATGAAAGACAAGATACTGAAGAACATTTTTATTTTCCTTTGACCATTGTTTGTCACTGCTCTTCAAACATTCCTGTAATCCTCAGTCATACTTTACCTTTTTAGATTTACAAATAAGAGAAGCAAGATGCGAGATAGAATGATGCACGTGACGATTGTAGTTTACATATTACATACAATGGTCTAACAATTCTATACAGTCTTCAGTATACTGGATGAGAAAAGTTATAGTAGTAGGTTGGCTAGTTGATCAAGTTCATTCTCTGAGGATTGTTTC
This sequence comes from Salvelinus sp. IW2-2015, assembly GCF_002910315.2. Lineage (NCBI taxonomy): Eukaryota > Metazoa > Chordata > Actinopteri > Salmoniformes > Salmonidae > Salvelinus > Salvelinus sp. IW2-2015. Next base: position 5,996,065 of record NC_036853.1, read on the forward strand.
CCCAGTCATAAAGGAGGTCTCTGTTGGCCTACGGGACTGTCTCCTCCCTGAGGATTGGTTCACCAGTCATAAAGCATGTCTCTTCCCTGAGGATTGGTTC
>NC_036853.1:5997725-6000458 GCF_002910315.2 Salvelinus sp. IW2-2015
TGGTTCCCAGTACATAAAGCATGTCTGCTTCTGAGGATTGGTTCACCAGTCATAAAGCATGTCTTCTCCTGAGGATTGGTTCCCCAGTCATAAAGCAGGTCTCTGTTGGCCTCGGGACTGTCTCCTCCTGAGGATTGGTTCCCCAGTCATTAAAGCAATGTCTCTTCCTGCAGCGGATTGGTTCCCAGTCATAAAGCATGTCTCCTCCCTGAGGATTGTTCCCCAGTCATAAAAGCATGTCTCCTCGTTGGCCTGCGGGATCGTCTCCTCCCTGAGGATTGGTTCCCAGTCATAAAGCCCGGCCACACAGACTAGCAGGAACATGGTAATCACTGTAGGAGGAGCTTTGTAGGAGGTTGTACATCAGTCTGTGTGACATTAGGTAGGTGTGTGTGTCTGTAATTTATTTATTTTATTTTTTCACTTTTATTTTACCAGGTAGGCAAGTTGGAACAAGTTCTCATTTAAATTGCGACCTGGCAAGATAAAGCAAAGCAGTTCGACATACAACAACACAGAGTTACACAGGAGTAAAACAACATACAGTCATAAATACAGTAGAAAAATAAGTCCATATACAATGTGAAACAATGAGGTGAGATAAGGGAGGGAAAGGCAAAAAAGCCATGGTGCGAAGTAAATACAATATAGCAAGTAAAACATGAAATGGTAGATTTGCAGGTGGAGAATGTGCAAAGTAGAGATAGAAATAATGGGTGAAAGGAGCAAAATAAATAATACAGTAGGAAAGAGGGAGTTGTTGGGGCTAAATTATAGATGGGCTATGTACAGGTGCAGTAATCTGTGAGCTGCTCTGACACTGGTGCTTAAAGCTAGTGAGGGAAGATAAGTGTTTCCAGTTTCAGGAATTTTTGTAGTTCATTCAGTCATTGGCAGCAGAGAACTGGAAGGAAGGCGGCCAAGAAAAATTTGTTTTTGGGGTGACAGAGAGATATACCTGCTGGAGCGCGTGCTACAGGTGGGTGCTGCTATGGTGACCAGCGAGCTGAGTAAGGGGGACTTTACCTAGCAGGGTCTTGTAGATGACCTGGAGCCAGTGGGTTTGCGACGAGTATGAAGCGAGGGCCAACCAACGACAGCGTACAGGTCCAGTGGGGGTAATATATGGGCTTTGTGACAAAACAGGCATGGACTGTGATGAGTGCATCCATTTATTGGAGTAGGGTATTGGAGGCTATTTGTAAATGACATCGCCGAGTCGAGGATAGGTAGGATGGTCAGTTTAATGAGGGTATGTTTGGCAGCATGAGTGAGATGCTTTGGTTGCGCGAAATAGGAAGCCAATTCTAGATTTCACTTGGATTGGAGATGTTTTATGTGAGTTCTCGGAAGGAGAGTTTACAGTCTCACCAGACACCTAGGTATTTGTAGTTGTCCCGCAAATATTCCTAAGTCAGAACCGTCCAGAGTAGTGATGTTGGACGGGGGGCAGGTGCAGGCAGCATCGGTTTGAAGAGCATGCATTTAGTTTACTTGATTTAAGAGCAAATTGAGGCCACGGAAGATGAGGGCCCAGAGTTAGCAGGTCAAACTGACCAAGCTGTAACACTGAGGGCCCAGAGTTAGCAGGTCAAACTTACCAAGCTGTAACACTGAGGGCCCAGACTTAGCAGGTCAAACTGACCAAGCTGTAACACTGAGGGCCCAGAGTTAGCAGGTCAAACTTACCACGCTGTAACACTGAGGGCCCCGAGATAGCAGGTTAAACGTGGGTGTCCTGTATGACCCAAAGCCATGTTTTTCTTGTAAAATAAATAAAAATAGTTTTTATCTCAGTGAGGATAATCTGTTTAAACAAAGGTTAGATAAAGTGAAAATGTGTTTCAAAAAGCAATCGATCAATTGAAGGGAGTTGAGAGAAATGTATGATGGTTGAATATCACCTGTCCCCCATCCTGACTATACCAGGTTTCCTCTCTGTTGCTAGATAGAATCTATAGGTTATGTTATGTCTGTTGGCATCTATAGGTTATCTTATCTGTTGGTAGGCATTATCTCTACAGCATAGCAGGGGTAGGCTTTTAGATTCAGCCGTGGGCCGATGTTTGTCGGAGTGGATTGTCTGGAACATAATTGTTATAAATTGTACACTGCAAAATGACCACAACTAAGCCAAGAAGGAGATTGTATTTGTAAATAGCAATGATTTCATACCTTACATTGAGACACAATCAAGTCTCTTTTTGTGTGTGAGGGAATACTTGGGAACAGATTTCCTAAATTAAACGAATTGTTAGCTGAATTCCTGGTAACCAAAATGTAATGCCATGAACCAAGAGGTTGTGAGTTCAAATCCCAGGTGAGAACATGTTGAATAATATTGAACCTGTAAATCAACATACACAATGTAGTCATGTATGTCAATGTGGGTCAAATATGTAAGTTGAAAACATTGTACGTTAAAAGCACTGTGTGTGTGTAACCAGTCTTATTTTTTAGTTAAGATACCAAATAATAATTTATACAATTTTGGCCAAAGTTTTCTCAAGTTGGAGCTAAGTTTTTAGGCCAAATCTTGTTCATTTTACACTGGAACCAAAAGGTTGAGTAAACTATGAAAACGCTGTGGAAACAGTTACTTAAAACCGCTACCGCTTCTCTCTCCCGGATCCGGGATCCTCCTCATCAAAAAAGCTGACTAGCATAGCCTAGCCTAACGGGACAGGGATATCATATAATATAATTTTCATGAAATCACAAGTCCAATACAGC
>NC_036853.1:6000483-6009173 GCF_002910315.2 Salvelinus sp. IW2-2015
GGCCATGACAGAAGGAACGATGCTCACCATCTATCACCACAGCCATCTCAGTCCAAGCTCCACAGCCAACCCCTCCAGCCGCCATGGCTCTCCACAAGTTCCCTCACCCCACAGAACGCCATTGCCCCGCCTAGGTAGACGAAATGGGGACAGATGTGGGCAGAGTCTCTTGATGTGGGATCTCTTCACCCTAGGATTTTGTCAGGGGACTATCTCCACTGTTTCCACCTCTTGGCTCAAGGTCATCTTTACCTTCCCCAAGAAGGGTCTCTATCCAGACCGTCTTCTCTCCATACCCTTCAGGGGGCCTGTGTTTCTTCTCACTTCTCCTCTCCTCCCGATGCAGAGGGTGTGTAGCAATATATTAAACTACCCACTACACACCTCTGAAGGCCACTACATCCCTCGGGACTCGAACTTCCAGACTCCTTGTGAACCAAGGAGGCAACCGACCTCTCGCATTCCAACCCAGTCCACCTGGCTATCCCCGGCTCAAGACATCCAGAGGCAGAGTACAGGATACTCTCCAAACTCCCCTCCGACCTGTAGGTTTAAACACACCCTCCTGCGATGTCCTTTATAATATGGGGGATATTGTTCTTCGGTATTTGGCATTGTGTTTTTTTATATCGCTAGTGGTAGTTTTTTTAATTTGCAAGGAGGGTGTAAATTGAGTGCATATTCCATATTGGAGGAAACAAATACTTACAAACATGATTGTATTTTTTAAATGCAAGTAGAATGACCTAACGTAAAAAGGACAGAGTATCCAGCGGGCGAAACCTAGTTCTGGTGTAAACGAGTGTGGTAATGACGTCATTTCAGCCATTCTTTGCCCGCTGCGAAGGTTTAAGTATATTTTTTCTACAGTACATGTTACTACTTGTACTATGTGAGGTTGAATGTGGACGGTACTTTACCAATTATGGATTGTTGATAATGTTAAACTACAAGAAAGTATAACTGCATCACAATTTCCAATCCTGTGACAAATATGTATCTGTAGGCCCTACCATCCTACATTGGTAATTTGTCTAAGGTATTTGTTTTAAAAGCTAGTTGTTCAGACATACACTATATATATACAAAAGTATGTGGACACCCCTTCAAATGTAGTAAATTTGGCTATTTTCAAGCCACACCTGTTACACTCTCTAAAATCGAGCAACAGCTATGCAATCTCTATAGGACAAACATTGGCAGTTAGAATGGCCCGTACTGAAGAAGCTCAGTGATCTTTCAACATGCCATCGTCCAGAGGATGCCATCTTTCCAACTAGTCAGTCCAAATTTCTGCCCTGCTAGAGCTGCCCCGGTCAACTGTAAGTGTGTTATTGTGAAGTGGAAAGGATCTAGGAGCAAACAATGCCTCAGCCGCAAAGTGGTAGACCACACAAGCGCACAGACACGGCACCGCCGAGTGCTAAGCGCGTTAGAGCGCTTACAAATCATCAGTCCTTCGGTTGCAACACTCACTTGCACGAGTTCAAAACCTGCCTTCTGCTGAACACGTCAGCACAAGAACTGATTCGTTTGGGAGCTTCATGAAATGTGTTATCCAATGGCCGAGCACCGGCACACAATCCTAAGATCACCATGTGCAGTGCCAAGCGTCGGCTGCGAGCGGTGGTAAAAATAGCTCACCACCATTTAGGACTTCTGGTGCTAGATCAGGAAACGCGTTATCTGAAGTGACGAATCACGCTTACCATCTGGCAGTACCGACGGACAAATCTAGAGGGTTTTGGCAGGGTGTATCCACATACTTTTGATCATGATAAGCTGTATCTTATTCTAAACATTTTACCACTATAGAGATTTAATTTTTAAGTTCAGAATAACCAACAATAATTTTTCCTCTTTAATTAAATATGATACTATTAACTTTCTTTGTGTAATTAGTTGATAACATGTGTGAGAGTGTGATGAACGTGACCCAAGAGACCTGATAGCAAACTAAAGAACTTATTTGTGACTGAACCTGCACTTTGTTTTTGTAATTTCATGAGATTAACTGAAAGGAAGTCGATGGTCTTGTCTTCCAACTATCTTTTTCACCATTTGGACAATTTACTTAGTGGATGTATTTCTATTAATATTTACGACTTTCTCAACAACTTACTACATTCATTAGGAAAAACTTTTTTTTTGCTAGCCTAGTTATCAAAACATATTATTATTATCAAACACATCAAATCAAATCAAAGTATTTATTAGTATATGTGCACCCTTCGTACGATCAAACTAGATATCTCAAAGTGCTGTACAGGAAACCCAGTCCTAAAACCCCAAACAGCAAGCAATGCAGGCTGTAGAAGCACGGTGGCTAGGAAAGAAACTCCCTAGAAAGGCCAGAACCTAGGAAGAAAACCAGAAGTAGACCAGGCCTACTGAAGGGTGGCCAAGTGCCTCTTCTGGCTGTGCCCGGGTGCGAGGATTTATAACAGAACATGGCCAAGATTTTCAAATGTTCATTAACAATGACTCAGCGATGGTACAAATAATAATAATTACAAACAAGTAGTTGTCAGAGCGGTTCAACAGGTCCAGCATCCTCAGCGACGTAAATTGTCAGTTGACTTTTCATGAGGCCGATCATTAAGACTATGAAGTGTTATTTAAGACATGAATGCTATGTTTTTGACAAATGACTGATTTTGGAGTATCAGTTTGGAAATTGAATACAGTAAAACCTTGTGAGAATACAGTAAGCCTTGTGAGATTTACAGTAAACCTGGAGAATACATGAAACCTTGTTGAGAATTAGAGAGGGGAAAAAAGCTAAAACAAAAGGGAAATGTTAATACTCATTCCAGCATTTAGTATTTGATAGTCTATTCAATGTCTCTGCAAGGGACCTCTTCTGCCTACACACTGGGGCTTCTTAAATTGCTCTTTTTCCATTGGTAAGTTCAATGGTCTCCCCAACTTTAAAAAAAGTTAAATTAAATATAAAGGAAGCACCAGAACACACCGCACCTCTTACAGCTCAGCCAGTCACCGAGGAAGCGAGTCGAGTCCAAGTTGGTCTAGGCCATGCCCAAAGCAAACAAGAGAAAACAAGAGACTACACGTTTTCCCCGACATTCCGGCCTGGACCTGTTGAGACTAGTGCAAAGCTTGTATACAAGAGAAATGCGTACTGCGCACAGTATTAAGTAGCAAACATTCTCTTCTTAGCGTTATTTTTAGACGACTGTCCGTACCTATGCAGTATGACACCATCAGTCAGCATAATGATGACCTCGCTTTCCTCGAATGACGACACAGACGAATATAAAGAAACATCCAACTGAGGTCTGTGGTGTTTTGGTAGTAATGTAACTGTGACTGTACAAACACTGTGGTGTGGGTATACACGAAATTACGACAGGAGGCTACAGTTGAAATTGAATGCAGCCGATCTTCGTCCATAACAACATCGATAGACGTGGGTAAATGAGGTGTTCACCAAACCATTAACACAAGATAAACCGGAGATAGTGGTTTGTCAGTTCAGCCACCAAAACAGATAAAGGAACGGACTTAGCTGAACTTCTGGAGGCGCTGCCTGGACTTGTCTGCCACCCGCAAAAAAGCAAATGATTTATGTTTTTTCTCCGATTTTTATAACTGTTTCCATTGCGTGCCCTAAATGTACGAAGACCAGGTTTAGCGACATCGAGGGCGTTGAATGAAAATGTATGATTAACTCCTGGGTGTTCATTTGTCTGTGTATATTTTACTTTTGTCTTCAGTTGTTTTATGACTTTATAGATTATCTATCATAGTCATTATTTAAGATTTGTACATCTGTTTTGAAAGTAAACTGCCGGCCTCCTCTTCTCCGTCATATTGTCCATGTATTTTCAAGGTTCCACAATAATCCACTAGGATGAATAAGATTGTGCTGAGTTCGTCCTTGACAACATTGCTGCTAAATCAATTGTCCGACAGGACATAGCGAAATGGAGACATCTATTGAATTGATTCAGAGTTATCAACAATTGACTCTTATTATTTTGAAAAGGGGACTCTTGCTTCTGGAAAAGGTTGCAAACACTAGTTCCTCTCTTCGTATTTTTCCCCAATCTTCTGCAATAATCTTACAATCCTGACTTGTTGTGTATATATCATTTCAATGTATTTATTGTTTGACTGTATTTATCTGACACCTCTGACCTTTTAACTGACCTCGTGATCCTTTTTATCTGACCTCTTGACCTCTGGCATGACCCTGTGATTAGATTTTAACTAATGAAGAATACCAATCCTAAAGGCCTCAGTTGCATCACGCACACACAAACAACATCCAGCAAAAGCCGCAGCACCACACCACAAACCACACCACACCCACACACAACACACACACACAATCACCAAACGACACCCACACCCAACCCACAACCACACACCACACACACACATCCACAAACACACACACTAGACACACACACACAACACACACACCAACACACACACACAACACACAAACCACGCACACACACACGCGCACGCACGACACACGCACACACGACACGCCACACACACACCACACTGATGACTAGTGGTGGATCAATCTCCCTACTTGCTATTTCCTCCCTCCCTCTCCTCTCCACTACAACAGAAGGTGTCACGGAGCATTGGATGAATATCAGATCCAGACTCAGCCGTTGAGCACTCTCTCTTTGGTTATATGAGGCTACAATTGCGAGAATTCATACTATAGTTGTTAAAGACCCATTGGATCATATTGATTGTGATATTAGAAAGCCTATCTGATACAGATTCCCGTCTTGATCCCAGATTGTACCTTTTACGATGGACGCTTTACTGTGTTTGCAGTGTGATATATTTATGAAATATTTATTACATTTGTTGCTTTTTGGCTTCCGTACCTCATTAATTCGCATGTATGGACACTGTTGACAAATGACATATATATATATATATTTTTTTTTGGATGACGTGGGTTGTTATTTGAATTGATGCGCAATAAAAAATCACACTTCGGTGAACGACTAGCGGCTGTCTTTGCTTGTCAGTGATTGTTTTTCTCGAGTATGAAGTGCCGAGTAGTGTTCTGACGTGAGATGTTTAACATCTGTTGAAATGCCTATTTGGACAAGTCAGAGATGCTTTAATCTGGTGATTATAATGATTGTTTTTTAACTGCAAGCACGCTGCTTAGCTCTAGTGATTGACATTCGCACAGAAACGGAAAAAGGATTTATAATTCTTTCATTTTTATTTCAGGGCCATTTCTTTACTGTCGTGTAATATTTAAGAACTGATCTGGACACTATACATCGAGCTGAATTTTTTTTTATGCGTTTTCATACTTTTACGGATTAATTTTCTCGTCCAATCGATAAAGTAAATGCCTAGTGTTTGAGTAACCTCTTGGTAATTTGTGTGATTGCTGTGTACCTATTTTCTACAATCCTCTGCCTGTAATGGACCAGGCTTGTTAGACCTAGTTCAGAAGACCAATACCGTATGATTATCAAAGGTCGTGTAATCCCTAGACAGCTAACATAACACATTCTATTAGTATTTTACTCTGTGGCTTTGATGGACAAAACGAAATACCATTTACCGTCAAGCCAGATGTTGTTGAAAGGGTCGCCTTGGTACTACTTACAAACAGCACTAGATGGTGTGATTCGTGTTGCTCCATGCGAAAGATTGATGCCTTCGTACACGATGCGCCACAACAAGTGGACAGATATTACTCAGAAAGCGTGTTTTTTTTCTTTTAAAACAATTGAAAATGAAAAATAAGATTCTCCCAACTACACAGGACAGATTCCTGATATTCCTGGTCTGTATTGTCATATCACCATCATATGAGTACCCAAATCTGCATTATTTTGGTCACTGAAACAAGCACTCTATCACATAAATCTGTGTTAATGAAATATCATTTGCTGTTTCGATTAACATAATACATCATGTCCAGAAAAAGAGGCCCTACTATAGAAAGACAAGCATACTTGAAGAACATTTTTATTTCTTTTGGACCATTGTTTGTCAACTTGGCTCTGTCTCTCGCAACATATCCTGTAATGCCTCAGTCATACTTTACCTTTTAGATTTCCAAATAAGCAGAGCAAGATTGCGAGATAGAATTGATGCACGTGAACGATTGTAGTTTTCATATTACATAACAATGGTCAACAATTCTATACAGTTTCAGTATACTGGATGAGAAAGTTATAGTAGTAGGTTGGCTAGTTGATCAGTTTCATTCTACTAGGATTGTTTTCCCCAGTCATAAAAGGAGGTCTCTGTCTGGCCTAACGGGACTTAGTTCTTCCCCTTTCCCCTTTGAGATTGTGTTCACCAGTCATAAAGCATGTCTCTTCCCTGAGGATTGCGTTCCAAACCAGTCCATAAAGCAATGTCTCCTCCCTGAGGAATTTGGTTCCCCAGTCATAAGAGCATGTCTCTTCGCCTGAGGATGTTCAGGTATAAAACATGTTCTCCCTATTGTCCTGTCATAAAGCATGTCTCCTCCTGAGGACTTGGATCTCTAGCAATCGTCTCCCGAGAAGCTTCACAAGTCATGTCCTCTGTTGGCCTGCCGGGACTCTCCTTCTCCCTGAGTATTGGTTCACTCAGTCATAAAAGCCCGGCCACACAGATAGGCAGGAACTAACGTAATCACTGTAGGAGGAGCTTTGTAGGAGGTTGTACATCAGTCTGTGTGACATTAGGTAGGTGTTTCGTAAATTTTATTTATTTATTTATTTCATTCACTCTTATTTTAACCAGGTAGGCCAAGTTGAGAAACAAGTTCTCTATTTAAAATTGCGGAGCCTGGCCTAAGCATACAGAAGCAGTTCGACAATACACACAACACAGAGTTATACACACGTGAGTAAAAACAAACATACAGTCAATAATACAGTAGAAAAATAAGTCCATATACAATGTGAGCAAAGAGGTGAGATAAGGGAAGGGAAAGGCAAAAAAGGCCATGGTGGCAAGTAAAACAATATAGCAAGTAAAACACTGAAATGGTAGATTTGAGGCAGGAAGAATGTGCAAAGTAGAGATAGAAATAATGGGTGTGCAAAGGAGCAAAATACATAATACAGTAGGGAAAGAGGGAGTTGTTGGGGGCTAAATTATAGATGGGCTATACAGGTGCAGTAAATCTGTGAGCTGCTCTGACAACTGGTGCTTAAAGCTAAGTGAGGGAGATATGTTTCCAGTTTCAGAAGATTTTTGTAGTTCATTCCAGGTCATTGGCAGCCAGAGAACTAGGAAGGAGAGGCGGCACAAAGAAATTAATTTTGTTTTTGGGGTGACCCAGAGAGATTATAACCTGGCTGGCGCGCTGCTACCAGGTGGGTTGCTGCTGATGGTGACAGCGAGTTGATGATTAAGGGGGACTTTACAGCTAGCAGGGTCTTGTAGATGACCTGGAAGCCAGTGGTTTGCGACGAGGTATGGAAGGAGGGCCAACCCAACGACAGAGCGTACAGGTCACAGTGGTGGGTACTATATCGGGGCTTTGGTTGACAAAAACCGGATGGCAACGTGGTGAATAGACTGCATCCAATTTATGAGTAGGGTATTGGAGGCTATTTGTAAATGACATCGCCGAAGTCGAGAACAAAGAAAATTCCGGCCTGTCACTCCAAAAGCTCTCATTCGACCTCAGATCAAGCTAGACACCCCATTCCACCTTCCCCTGCCTGTTGACATCTAGTGGAAGGCGTATGAAGTGCATGCATATCGATAAATAAAAGCCAGTTGAATAGGCAGGCCCTGAAACAGAGCCTCGTTTTCAGATTTTTCACTTCCTGCATGGAAGTTTCCTGCAAAATGAGTTCTGTTTTACTCACAGATATAATTCAAACAGTTTTAGAAACTTGAGAGTGTTTTCTATCCAATAGTAATAATAATATGCATATTGTATGATCTAGAAAAGAGTACGAGGCCGTTTCATTTGGGCATGATTTTTTCCAAAGTGAAAACAGCGCCCCCGTATTGACAAGAAGTTTTTAATAATAATAATAATGAGTTAAAACAACTACATTTGTGGGTATTTTTTTGGACAGTCTAGGTTATGTTATGTCTTTGGTTTAAGTAGCATGTCAGTGTAATGATCTGAGACTCAGAGAAGCTGTACAAGCCATCGTACACACACCCTGTCCAAATACTGGCCTCTCACTAGGACTCTCCCAAGATAATCCTTAAAGTCAAAGGTCACATCCAACAGAATGTCAAAGTATCGTCTCGATTTATTCACACTCTCTTTCTACCGTTTCCATCCCTCCCTTCCTCAATCCGTCCCTCCCTCTTCCCCCCCACTCCCTTCCCTGTCTCTCTCCCTCTTTCCAGGACATCTCAGACACCAAATTCAGACACCAATCCAGTCATGTCTAAAGGAAAGGTTCTGCCTTCATCCAGACGCAGCAGCTGCACGCTGCCATGGCCRACACCTKCCTGGAGCACATGTGTCTTCTGGACATCGACTCCGCCCCAGCCAAGTCTMKCAACACCGGAATCATCTGCACCATCGGTCAGTGGAGACACCCTCTCCTCACTGAACCCCCGACCCCCCCTCTCCACCTCATTGCTAAACCACACTATACCTCACTGTCCAACGCCACCTCACCCTTCATACCCTCAGTACTCAACCCCTCAGTACTCAACCCCACCTCACCCCTCACCCTTCATACCCTCAGTACTCAACC
>NC_036853.1:6014018-6021416 GCF_002910315.2 Salvelinus sp. IW2-2015
TCTTTTGGGGCAAATTATAGATGGGCTATGTACAGGTGCAGTAACTTGTGAGCTGCTCTGACAACTGGTGCTTAAAGCTAGTGAGGGAGATAAGTGTTTCCAGTTTCAGAGATTTTTGTAGTTCATTCCAGTCATTGGCAGCAGAGAACTGGAAGGAGAGGCGGCCAAAGAAATTAATTTGTTTTGTGGGGTGACCAGAGAGATATAACCTGCTGGAGCGCGTGCTACAGGTGGGTGCTGCTATGGTGACCAGCGAGTGAGATAAGGGGGACTTTACCTAGCAGGTCTTGTAGATGACCTGGAGCCAGTGGGTTGCGACGAGTATGAAGCGAGGGCCAACCAACGACAGCGTACAGGTCACAGTGGTGGGTAATATATGGGGCTTTGGTGACAAAAACGGATGGCACTGTGATAGACTGCATCCAATTTATTGAGTAGGGTATTGGAGGCTATTTGTAAATGACATCGCCGAAGTCGAGACAAAGAAAATTCCGGACCTGTCACTCCAAAAGCTCTCATTCGACCTCAGATCAAGCTAGACACCCCATTCCACCTTCCCCTGCCTGTTGACATCTAGTGGAAGGCGTATTGAAGTGCATGCATATCGATAAATAAAAGCCAGTTGAATAGGCAGGCCCTGAAACAGAGCCTCGTTTTCAGATTTTCACTTCTGCTGGAAGTTTGCTGCAAAATGAGTTCTGTTTACTCACAGATATAATTCAAACAGTTTTAGAAACCTGAGAGCTGTTTCTATCCAATAGTAAAATATATGGATATGTATGATCTAGAAAGAGTACGAGGCCGTTTCATTGGGCATCGATTTTTTCCAAACAATAAGTTTTTAATAATAATAATAATGAGTTAAAACAAACTACATTTGTGGGTATTTTTTTTGGACAGTCTAGGTTAGTTATGTCTTTGGTTTTAAGTAGCATGTCAGTGTAATGATCTGAGACTCAGAGAAGCTGTACAAGCCATCGTACACACACCCTGTCCAAATACTGGCCCTCTCACTAGGACTCTCCCAAGATAATCCTTAGAGTCAAGGTCACATCCAACAGAATGTCAAAGTATCGTCTCGATTTATTCACACTCTCTTTCTACCGTTCCATCCCTCCCTTCTCTCATCAATCCGTCCCTCCCTCTTCCCCCCCACTCCCTTCCCTGTCTCTCTCCCTCTTTCCAGGACATCTCAGACACCAAATTCAGACACCAATCCAGTCATGTCTAAAGGAAAGGTTCTGCCTTCATCCAGACGCAGCAGCTGCACGCTGCCATGGCCGACACCTGCCTGGAGCACATGTGTCTTCTGGACATCGACTCCGCCCCAGCCAATCTCGCAACACCGGAATCATCTGCACCATCGGTCAGTGGAGACACCCTCTCCTCACTGAAACCCCCGACCCCCCTCTCCACCTCATTGCTAAACCACACTATACCTCACTGTCCAACGTCCACCACTTCACCCTTCATACCCTCAGTACTCAACCCCTCAGTACTCAACCCCACCTCACCCCTCACCCTTCATACCCTCAGTACTCAACCTCACCTCATTCCTCACTCTTCATACCCTCAGTACTCAACCCCTCCTCAACCTTCATCCTCAGTACTCAACCCCTCAGTACTCAACCCCACCTACCCCTCACCCTTCATACCCTCAGTACTCAAACCCCACCTCACCCCTCACTCTTCATACCCTCAGTTACTCAACCCCACCTCACCCCTCAATCTTCATACCCTCAATACTCAACCCTCACCCTCACCCTTCATACCCTCAGTACTCAACCTCACCTTCATACCCTCATACTCAACCCCACCTCATCCCTCATTCTTCATACCCTCAGTACTCAACCCACTCACCCCTCATCTCATACCTCAACCTCACCCTCACCCTCAATCTTCATACCCTCAATACTCAACCCTCACCCCTTAATACCCTCAGTACTCAACCCACCTCATCCCTCATTCTTCATCCCTCAGTAGTCAACCCCACCTCACCCCTCACCCTTCTAACCTTCAGTACTCAACCCCCCTCCCTTCATACCCTCAGTACTCTAACCCCACCTCATCCCTCCATTCTTCATTACCCTCAGTACTCAACCCCACCTCACCTCTCACCCCTTCATACCCTCAAGTACTCAAACCCCACCTCATCCCTCATGATCTTCATACCCTCAGTACTCAACCCCCTCCACCTTCAATACCTCAGTACTCAACCCCCACCTCATTCCCTCATCCTTTATACCCTCAGTAGTTCAACCCACCTCACCCCTCATAACCTCAGTACTCAACCTCCCCTCACCCTTCATACCCTTCAGTACTCAACCCACATCATCCCTCATTCTTCATACCCTCAGTACTCAACCCCCTCACCCTTCATACCCTCAGTACTGACCCCACCTCATCCCTCACTCTTCATACCCTCAGTAGTCAACACCACCTCACCCCTCGCCCTTCATACCCTCAGTACTCACCCCTCAATACCTCAACCCCATCTCACCCTCAATTTCATACCCTCAGTACTCAACCCCCCCCTCACCCTTCATACCCTTCATACCCTCAGTACTCAACCCCACCTCACCCCTCACCCTTCATACCCTCAGTACTCAACCCCACCTCATCCCTCACCCTTCATACTCTCAGTACTCAAGCTCCTCACCTCCTTGCGTTTATCATACTAAGCTCAGTTTCAGTTCGATTGGTCTTCCATCAGTGTAATCATTACAGAGCACTTCATAGAAGGCCCTAGGCCTACACTACACTAATCCAGCCATGTGTTTTTTACACATGCATTCTGTGCGAGTCGTGTAGATCTACAGAAGGCCTATRTCCCTCTAAAACCCTTTTGCTTGTCATCTTGTCCGTCTGCAGGACCCGTCTCCCGAAAAGTGGATATGCTGAAGGAGATGATCAAATCTGGGCTGAACATTGCAAGAAKGAACTTCTCTCACGGAACTCATGAGGTCAGTGGTGTTGCCCAGGACAACATGCTCTCGTTAGATCACACTAAACTAGTACAGAAGCCAAGATAAAGGGCTCTAGTGGTGAACCTGATGCCCCCACAGCTGTTCACGGATTTAGACTAGTGCTGAGTTACAAACTGACCCCKAGCCCTTTACTCCTCGGTACCTCAAGTTGATCTGAAAGGGGAAAGCAATATGGTGACATTTCCACTCAGCTGATTCTAAAGACTGTCCGTTTGTCTTGAGTGAGTCTGTAGCCTAGCCAGCCTCATACTACAACTTTTAGTGAGTCTACTAGAGAACCAGCCAACCTTATTGTGACATTACCACTGTAACATTTAAATACCAGTGTCTGTAAGCTGATCGGCACCCTCTTATTTGCTTCTTCAGTGCSCTCTCCTCCTCTTCCTCCTCCCCCAGTCATCCTCTTTTGTATTTAGCTGATCAGTAGTACAGCTAGATGGATCCAGATCCTGGCACTAGGCTTTACACCACTCACATCTCCCCTTTAAAAGTCATGACTTTTTAACTTCGTCACCCTGCTTCACCCGGGCAGGCAGAGCCTACCTGGAAAGCTCACAGCCAGTTGCAGTGTTCTATAAAGAGCAATACTTTTTTATTTTTTATTACTTTAATTATATATTTGAATCCGACACTTCCCTTCAAAAGCCAATAATACCGTTAGGACTTAGACACACCAATAGTACCGTTAGGACTTAGACACACCAATAGTACCGTTAGGACTTAGACACACCAATAGCGTTTGCATGCCGAGAGTACTTAGCACCTCTGAACAGAATGCCGTCTGTAATTTGGGAACCGAGTGCAAACGTATTTTACATGTAGAATTGYACRAAAATGTCGTCAGTCAGACGTCAACAGCGCGCTGARCGATTGATAGCTGAACAGGAGATCCACAGTCGGTGCGATGGGGGCGACCCTTTAATTTCTTGTCCAAAGAACACATTCTCTTGTCGTCATGACTCTGCTGTGAAGATGTAATAGCTGTGAGTCTTCTAGTCTCAGGTAGTCGTCTATAGGCGAAAAAAAAACTGTTTAGGGGGAGCAAGAGAGGCAGAGCTATGCTACGTGGCTATTCTATTTAATATATGCCATTTAGCAGTTGTTTTTTCCAAAGTGATTTAACAGTTCTTTTTTTACATTTACATTTTAGTCATTTAAGCAGACGCTCTTATCCAGAGCGACTTACAGTAGTGTGTGGATACATTTTCAACCCTGGCGTTGCAAGTGCCATGCTCTACCAAATGAGCCACACAGGGCCTATTCATTTTAATATAACCAAGGCCAAAACATAACAATTTATTAAATTGTCCCTTGTCTGTCACCCATTGTTGAGTGAGTGTCAGTGTGTTTTCAACACTGAGGATTAGCATGAGACAGTAAGCATTTTTAAGCAGTAGCCTAGTGGTTAGAGCGTTGGATCAGTAACCGAAAGGTTGCAAGATCGAATCCCCGAGCTGACAAGGTAAAAACCTGTTGTTCTCCCTCTGAACAAGGCAGTTAACCCACTGTTCCTARGCCGTCATTGAAAATTTAAGAATTTGTTCTTAACTGACTTGCCTAGTAAAACAAATAGCAACAGTATATCAAATCAAACATTATATAAAGTGTATACAAAATTGCAATACACTATACCTATCTGGGCAATGTCAATTTGTCCAGCTCACTAACTAAACCATTTGAGCATTCCAAAGTTGAATTTGGCATTTCTCAAGGGTCTGTGCTTGGACCCCTATCCTTTTCTTATTCTACAGTACCGTTCTAAAACCACCTATGATGTCTCAAAATGATCTGACACCCCCTACAGTACCATGCTGAGACCATCAAGAACGTCCGTGAGGCCACCGAGAGCTTCGGACATGGAACCCTCGAGTACAGACCAGTGGCCATCGCTCTGGACACCAAGGGACCTGAGATCAGGACAGGACTGATCAAGGGCGTGAGTATTTATTTACTGTGAACCTTTTACGAAAAGCCAAAACGGATGAACAGAGGCATGTACTAGTTCAAGTTTTTTACTTAACACACCAAAATCTCTCACAATAAAAAACAGCATGAAAAAAATGTCAAGAAATATAAACATATACAGCAATGAAATCTCAAGGTAGGACAGTATAACACCACTAGATTCAGGGCAGCAACAAAGGCTGTGTAATGGGGTGCGTGCTGGTGTCAAGGAAGTCAGGCGCAGGAGAACGAACTTGGTATAAACRGAGTATTTTAATAAATGCTCACAAACTCCGAAAACCAACATAAACAAAATAAAGAAAGTAGGTACAAAACCAGTCGCACACCATAACATACAAAGCACCAATACATACAACGAACAATCACCGACAAGGACATGAGGGGAAACAGAGGGTTAAATACACAACATGTAATTGATGAAGAGAGAGCCAAAAGTGCATGAGTGTATGGAATCTTTACATCTGCACTACCAAGTACTCAATCCCGTTCTACCAACACCACACTAATGATCTCCATCTAACCACATGATCCATGAACACCTCCAGACACCACACCCCACTCGCACCCCTCACCCTAATGCCAGCACCCTATCCTGAGAGAGACCACGAAGACTACCAATCAAAGCACGCATCACCGGAGGTCACCCATCAGAAGAGTAGCTCAGGACACCTTAGCGAACCCATCCAATCCCCTAATCCATCCTCCAACGCAGTAAGAGACTGCAAGAGTGGCCATCGCTCTGGACATCTCAATCCACCACCTATCCACTCGACTCTGCCCCCTCACCCAAGCGAGGACCCGCTGAAACACGCACAAGATACCAATAGGACGTGATCAACGCCGTCGATACCTCATGCCAGCATATTATTTACTCCTGAGTGAACCCTTTTACGAAACAATCCACAAAACGGAATAACATAGATCCTCAATCATGTCAGCAATACTCTTCAGCTGGCTCTATATTACATTATGAACACACATATAACTATACCCTCACCTAACAACCCATCATACCACGCCGCGTAACCTCCATCTCACCCAAACACTTAATCCCCTCATCACATCAACCCACCTACAAGAGCCACTTGACCTCACAACAACAACTAATCTCGCTCAAGAATATTAACATCGACCACTACTAGCACACTGACACCTACTCCACAAAGGCCACTGAGACAGTATAACCAACCTCATACACCCACTAGAATTCAGGGCGCAACTATAACGCGAGCCTCGCTGTACACTGCGGAACCTCGAGCTCGCGACTGCACTGAGTGATCCAAGGACTACGATCTAGCTGCCCGCTGACGCTATGCATGCACGAACGCCATAAACCTCTCTATCGCGACCTACTCTAACACTCATCCAACCCCCTATCCTCATACACAGGAGTATCTCTTGAATCTCAAAATCCACTAGCAAACTCCCGTCAAAACTTACATCCAAACATCCACCAAACAACAATACAGACACAAATATCGAGAGCTTATCCAATAACCTGTAGTTATTAAACCAGTCCGTACGACAGAGCACTATATAACAACAGAGGCTAACGCAAACCACGAGTTGTCTCTACGCAATCTACGATACACACATCCACCGACAGGCTGATCTATTGATGGGTATAACACACACGCTTGAAGGTGTAATCTCAAATAAGCGCACAAGCGCTCGAGATGTAAAATGTTGAGACGAGATTCGGAAATCTCTAAGACAAGTGTATGTCGTATGGGAGTAGACTAAGATCAGAGATAGCCTCCAACCTAGGGAGTGATAATGCAAACAGAATTGCACAGTTGACCTTTGTACGTCGTCCACGGTGTTCAACACTGATGTGACCTCCCGTTCTAAGGCGTCAACCTCAGCTTCGCCACTGGCTCTGTACAGGGGAAGAATCAAAAATTAAACAACACTAATTATTAGTAACAGTCAGTAGTATTCTGTACTGTATGATTCTTCTACGGGAACCACAGGGTACTCGCGTGATCTAGTTAGTGATTCTACTGTGCAACGTGACTATACAGATATTCATTGCTGGTTGTTGCTATTTCTTAAACCGTTTTTTTAATTACGGTAAGAAAGAAATGTGGACCAAAGACCAGCCAGAAATCCACCCCGCTATCTTCAAACGGCAGGTCTGCTAGTCGCTCCTTCGTTCGCCTGCCGGAATCTAGGTGGTGTTGACTGTGCTATCGTTTGAGACACGCCTGTCCACCGACTTTCCTGCCGGAAGTCGGCCCCTCTCGCTTCGGTTCGACTCCCACCTGCTCAGCTGATGGGCCAACTAGAAACGACAGGAAGAAGTATCAACGGTAGGCTGAACCCGAACGCGGGTTCGGCGGTCGAGCGTCAGCAACCGATCCTTCTAAGCCATCAACCTTAGATCAAGTTTTTCATTTTTCCATTGTTTTGTCTTGATAATTCCATACGACACCTGGTCAAGTCT
>NC_036853.1:6021441-6025393 GCF_002910315.2 Salvelinus sp. IW2-2015
CATCGCGCACCCCCTGATCCTCATCCCACCCCTAATCCTACAATCCAACCCCCTAACTCAACTCATCCACCACCAGTGCCTTATCCCTCCCATCCCACCCCCCACCAACAACCCACTCATCCACCCCCTAACCCTGCATCCACAACCTCTATGACGCGCACTCCCGCCTATCCTCAATGCCCCACCCCTATCCTCTATCCACCCCTATCCCCACACCCCCTAACCTTATCCCACCCCTAACCTCAGCCACCCTTAAAAACCCTCTCGGATCCACCCATATCCTAATCCACCCCTATCCTCAGCTATCCTACCCCCATCTCTTAGGATCCTACCCCTATCCTCCTAAATCCACCCCCTTATCCTTCACTCCACCCCTAACCTCCCGAATCCCCCAAACTCCACACAACACCTCATCACACCTCCTCTGCAACCCCTCATCCCACCCCGTACTACACCCATCCCATGTCCTCCCTAACCTCATCCACCCCTAACCTTACATCCACCCTTATTCTCTCTGATCCATTCCCTAATTCCTCATCACCCCCTATCTCTCACAAGTCTCACCCCATCAAGTGCCCTCACTTCCACCCCTAACAACGTGCATCCCACATCGCACGCCTATCCCTCATCCACCCCCCAACCTCATTCCACCCCATCCTTTCATCCACCCCCCAACCTTTCTACCAAATTCTCTACCACTATGTAACACAACTTAAACCTCAAACTACTACCAATACCCAGCACCCTCGTGAACCTCATCTCTACCCCTCCTCATAAATGCCGCTCGATTCCCACCCCTATACCTCACACTCCATCCCTAACCTCATCCATCACCTAACCTCATCCCACCCCTAACTCTCATTCCACCCCTATCCTCCTCCACCCCAACCTCAGCTCAACACTGATTCCTCAATACTGAGCTCTCGCTGATCCTGCCTCCATTGCGCCTCAAATGATCCTTAACTAGATCCCTCCCTCCTAGACTACAACCTTTCATTAATCCACACGCCTCCAATCCCTGAGCCTCACTACCCTGGCCCTAACTACAACTAAGCCTCCTTTCGTCTCACCCTGTCCCCCTCGTACCTATCTCATCCCTAACCTCAAATCCGATTCACCCTAACCTCCCCTCATTGCGCTCTACCCCTAACCTCATCCACCCCTATTCACTCCTCCACCCCTAACTCCTCCACCACTCCATCCTCATCGGCCCCTCCTATCCTCCTTCCACCCCACACTAAGCCTCTCCTATCCACCCCGTTTACTCCGTCCTCTCACCGCTAACACTCATCCACCACTAGTCCTCATCCGCGCCCCTCCTCACGTCCCATGCTCCCCTAACGCGTCATCCACCCTCTTAAACCCTCATCCACCGCCCTATCCTCATCCACCCCTTAGACCTTTCTCCATCCTCAACTTCATCCACCCCCAAGCCCCCATCCACCCTCGGATTAGGTTAGAGGGGGATGAGGTTAGGGGTGGATGAGGATAGGGGTGGATGAGGATAGGGGTGGATGAGGTTAGGGGTGGATGAGGATAGGGGTGGATGAGGTGAGGGGTGGATGAGATTAAGGGTGGATGTAGGGCCTACAGTGTTTCCTCAATGTCCTTTAAGCCGGTAACACCCAGACCATGTTGCTACTTGGTAGATCATAAAATAAAATATTTATTAACTTTTTACTACTGATTACTATTATAACTAATGATTAACAGCCTATACTAATTATACATTCATTTTAAAGTATATATTAGTGTAAAGTGTTACCAATATTATAGACCAATCCTACTTTCTCTCCAGCACTAAGACTTGCAGAGACATTAGCTAGGTTTCCATCCAATTGGGGACAGATTTTAATTCCAATATTCTAAAATCCGCTTTAAATCACATTTTCCCACCAGAGTTGTTTCCATCAAATTGACTTGTTGTAGATAAAAGGCTTTGCGTGATGACTTAGTGTACAGAAAAATAACTTAAGCGGTTACATTCCCATGCACAGAAAAAAAAAGAAAAAAAGTGAAATGGGTTTCCATCGTATTTTCACTCCACTGATGGTTTTCTCACAAAGAAATGTGCGTTATATAGCGAGTGTGCCGAATCTGGCGTTGGCAAGTGCGCTCTAGCCAACAGATCACAGATACAGTGCAGGTAGGATAACCAACATGATGAGATTATTATGGACAAAAGAGCGAAATTATTTGTATTTGTCAAACGTCAGCCAAGCATCGATGATCATGTCACCAGAATAAGACCCTSGATATTTATTGKAAAGGAGCATCAAGCTCATCATCATCATCTTCCTCTTTCACCYCCCTGTGAAGTTCATCATCATTTATTTCATCTGTAGCCTAATAAACTGTGTTTCCGGATGAGTCGTAGTGAGAGGACAGCGCAACATATCATCACGTGACTCAAAATGTACTTCGATATTATGGTTATTATATTGTAACGACCCTGGGTTTATAAGCGCGGAAATCGACTCTGCCGCACGAGCATGCTTTTGCGGCACAGTCGATAGCGCGCCGGACTTCGGGCTAGAAGGTCGAGGGTTCGAGACCTGCTCCCTGCCTGTTTCATTACATTGGTGTCCGTTACAATATCAATAGTTGAGAATAAAAGCGTTTTCATCGACATTTATCGCATAATTCATTTTAACAACACAAAAAATATCCCACCTTGACTAGCGTATTTTATTTTGTCGACATTTGGAAATTTTACCGACAAAATCTTCTGTTTCCATCAGGCCTGTCATTATATATATCTTTTTTTATCCGACGTACTTTACGCCAATAAAACGGTTGGATGGAAAGCTGGTTGGTGTCTCTCTCTAGTGGATGGTGTGTATACCCGTCATCGGGGCCAAACCATCGTGTTGTAGTGGACACAGCTTTGTCTAATGTAGACTACTGCAAGTCTCTATAAGTGAATAATGTGACGTCTGCATTGTATTGTATCCCAGTCTGGTCTATTTCACCAGTCTCCTCCAACAGACAAGAAAAGGTTGTCCTATGTCCATACATGTCCTCGTATCCTTTGAGCMTCAGAGCTTCGTATCATTTAAAACCAAACCATAAGTTGTTAATTAATCATGCCAGATTTACTCCCATCACTTTAAAATTGCAGTTATTTTGATATGTGCTACTGATGGACACATGAATAGAGTGTGTTGTGTTGTTTTTCTCCAGTGTACTCTGCAAAATCACTGCCGCACCTCTTAAAATAATAAACTAATACGGACAGCAACAGCGCAAGTAGAGCAGGGCTCTATTCTTATTTTATTATATTGTATTTATTGTATTTTACTCTATTATATTGTATTTTATTATATTGTATTTTATTCTATTGTATTTTATTCTATTCTATTATATTCTATTTTATTATATTCTATTTTATTATATTCTATTTTAATATATTCCATTCTATTCCATCCTAAAATATTAAATGACAAAATAACAGCAATCAAACCAAGGGAATTCAATGTCAATCCAGTCCAATGGCAATCCAGTTTAAAGTGTCATTTGGAAACACCTTTACTGAGAGCTGAATGGGAACTACTCCCCCACACACAGGAGTAAGTAGATTAGGCCTACATTGAAGACACTAGTTGTTGGTACTATAGGAGGCTTTGGAAAGAGTGCCTGCTTGCAGGTCACAGGTCAATG
This sequence comes from Salvelinus sp. IW2-2015, assembly GCF_002910315.2. Lineage (NCBI taxonomy): Eukaryota > Metazoa > Chordata > Actinopteri > Salmoniformes > Salmonidae > Salvelinus > Salvelinus sp. IW2-2015. Next base: position 6,025,102 of record NC_036853.1, read on the forward strand.
CAGTCATAGAAGTGTCCGTAAGCTGGTCAGCCCTCAGAGCATCAGAACAACAGCAGGTGGCGACCGGCTAACAGGGCTAATGCTAATTAAGGTCAGGGTGCTTGCGTTCCAAATGGCACCCTATTCTTTGAAGTGCACTACTTTTGACTAGAGCTCTATTGTCCCTGGTCAAAGGTAGTGCACTACTTTTGACTAGAGCTCTATTGACACCCATACATACTCCACAAACATGCCACCAAGGGGTCTCTTCAGCACACCATACAGACTCCACAAGACATGCACCAGGGGTCTC
>NC_036853.1:6026003-6034349 GCF_002910315.2 Salvelinus sp. IW2-2015
CTGGCGCTATACAGCTACATCAACTGAAATTATACAAGACGTGTGCTACAGAGTCTCAGTAATAGCGCTTGTGTATAAACCAGGAAGAGTCTTATAAGTAACTACTCGAAGGACAAATGTTCGATTCCCCCCCCTCCCCCAGAAAATAAAAAAGAAAGTGTTACCTGTCTGTGGCTGTGTATGGCATCTCAAATGGCACCCTTTTGTCTTTATAGTGCACTACCTTTGACCAGGTTCAATAGAGCTCTAGTCAAAAGTAGTGCACTACCTTTGACCAGGTTCAATAGAGCTCTAGTCAAAGTAGTGGCACTACCTTTGACCAGGTTCAATAGACTCTAGTCAAAAGTAGTGCACATACCTTTGACCAGACCAATAGAGCTCTAGTCAAAAGTAGTGCACTACCTTTGACCAGGACCAATAGAGCCTCTAGTCAAAAGTAGTGCACTACCTTGACCAGGGCCAATAGAGCTCTAGTCAAAAGTAGTGCACTACCTTTGACCAGGAGCCAATAGAGCTTAGTAAAAGTAGTGCACTACCTTTGACCAGCGCATAGAGCTCTAAGTCAAAAGTAGTGCACTACCTTTACCGGGCCAATAGAGCTCTAGTAAAAGTAGTGCACTACCTTTGACCAGGGCCAATAGAGCTTCTAGTCAAAAGTAGTTGCACTACCTGTTGACCAGGGACAATAGAGCCTCTAGTCAAAAGTAGTGCCACTACCTTGACCAGGCATGAAGAGACCCCTGGTGGCATGTCTTGTGGAGTATGTATGGGTGTGTGAAGAGACCCCTGGTGGCATGTCTTGTGGGGTATGTATGGGTGTGTGAGCTGAATGTTATTTTGATTTATGCAGACAATCTGTAATTTTCGTCACAGTAATATTCCTCATAAAAAACTAGAAGAGAAGCAGTACATCTCTCATCAACCCTCAACCAGGAAAGACTAGCATGTTGTTGAGGATATTAGGTCTGGATGTGCAATGGTCACACCCTTTATGTACAACTCCAGTTGAGGTTTAGGTCTTATTAGAGAATGTTTTGAACTAAATATAATTATTTAAGTTGTAGATGTATTTAAGACCAGTTTATTATTAATCAACCATTCTGGTACTGACTGTAACTCCTTATTTGGGTGCTGACATGTAGAGTGTGGAATCATCCTCATACATAGTCATTCTAGCTTCATGTAAGACCAGTGGCAAATCATTTGCAAAAATAGAGAAGAGTTAACGGACCAAGGAAAGTGCCCTGAGGGACACCTGACCAAAGAGTTTTAATTATAAACCAAGATAGGCCAGAGCCTGTCATTTCCAATGGGAGCAAATTAATCAGAGTGAGCAGAACAACCAAGGAGGTGGGCAGAGCCAAGCGCGAGTGAGTGAGATCCTATTGGCGTGCGTTCAAGCATTTATTTGCATATTTCTGTTAGGGAACGCCTGCTCTGTGATGTGCGAGTGTGCAATAATTCAAAATCACCCTTTCACTCAAATTATTTTGAAAATTTGGCAATGGGTAAAGTCTACAAAGAGCAGTCCACTCAATTTGTTACAGATTCTAGTTTTGGAAACGGAAAACTGTATGGAGATCAAATGTTTAATCTATGAGAAAATTAGCAGAATGTCAGCCAAATTCCATCTCGCTCCATCTTCTCCCACTGCTGGCCARTGGGCTTCCTCTCATCACCATATTTGGTAGTGAGTGGAAACACCAACCGGATGCYTCACATTTCTACATCTGGTGAAGTCTGTGACCGCACTGTACATATCTGATGTTAGAGAAGCTTCCGCTGAAGAACACTCTGGGTTCTATTGGATAAATACATCTCCAACCATGTGATGGCAGGTGATCTAAAGCCACAACAAGTAACAATAACAATGTCTGATCAATAACATCAAAGGCTACACTGGAATCTAACAATACAGCTCCAACTATCATCTTACTAGACATTTCYTTTAACCAATCATCAGTCATCTGAGTCAGTACAGTACAAGTTGATTGCCCTTCTCTATATGCATGCTGAGACTTAAGTACTTAACTTGTTCTCTGAAAAAAATAGCATTGTATTTGGTCAAACACAATCCTCTCCATCAGTTTACTAAGAGCAGGCAGCCAACTGATTGGACGGCGGTTAGAGCCAGCAAAGTGTGTTTTACTATTAGGCAGTGGAATTMCTTTAGCTTCCCTGCACGCCATGTAAGTCCGAGATGATACTAAGTATTTTTGTATGTTATYTTGAGTTGACTGTGTGGTGTCTTTTGTAACAGTGGCAAGCCCTTTGAGATTAGCATGATACAGTACCAATCAGCTCCAAGGAGACTAAGACTGGAGGCTGCATCTGTCTCTGTTTCTTCACGCTCCTCCCCACCACACTGTAGCTGCCCTAGCCTGGTCCCAGATCTGTTTGTGCTGTCTTAGCAACTGGTCAGTGTCTATTCATGTATTGGCTCCTACCGGTTGGCAGGATAGCACAAATAGATTTGGGACCAGGCTACAGGCAACAGACTACCCCTCATTCTGTAAATTATTTATAGTACACGAAGGTCTCCGACATGGCACATAAAAATCACGTTGAACCAAATTGAAGGTATGTGTTGAAATTGTCTTCTAGCCTAACCTTACAATAAACTAACTATGAGTTTAATAGAATAACAGAGACAGAGAGACCTAAAGTGTTTTGATGTTGTTACATCTATTTTCTCTTGATACCTCAATCTCCCTAATAACCACCTCTCCTCTCCTCTCCTCTCCTCTCCTCTCCTCTCCTCTCCTCTCGTCTCCTACCTTTCCCTCTCCTCTCCTCTCCTCTCCTCTCCTCTCCTCTCCTCTCTCTCCTCTCCTCTCTCTCCTCTCCTCTCCTCTCCTCTCCTCTCCTCTCCTCTCCTCTCCTCTCCTCTGCTTCCTCATGGATCAGGTTTTGTGATCAGCCTCCTACAGGACCTACAGCTGGCACAGACAGACAGACAGACAGACAGACAGACAGCACAGACAGACAGACAGACAGACAGACAGACAGACAGACAACAGACAGACAGAGCAGACAGACAGACAGACAGACAGACAGACAGACAGACAGACAGACAGACAGACAGACAGACAGACAGACAGAACAGACAGACAGACAGACAAAAAAGGGCAGACAAAAAGGGCAGACAAAACAGGAAAGAAGGGCAGCAGGAAGCAGCAGGCAGGCAGACAGACGAGCAAAAAGACAGGCAGGCAAGCAAGCAGACAGACAGACAGACACCCACAGACCTTTCGCATTACCATTGGGAGACACAGATACAGTTTAGTGTGGATTACCTGGATTACTGCACGCCGACAGTCGCCCCATACGGACTGGAACCTGCTTCCTATGAACAATGGAACAGATGCCTTTACAAATGTTTTAAGGGTTACTCCTTTTGATTGGATCCTGTTCATATTACTTTTCATTGCCTTTTCTTTTTGTCCTTTTTTTCCAATTTCTGTTTTTCTTTTTCTTTTCTGTTTTACGTTGGAGTTCCAGCGACTTTTTATAAATTAACCCATTGGACACCGCTGGTTCTCCTGTTCTCGAAAAGGTAAGAATGGAATTATTGTTATTTATACAACGGGTGGGTCTAATCCTGAATGCTGATAGGTTAAAAYCAGTGAATAAATTCATCCTTATTTGAATATTTTGGTAACCCGTTGTATAAAAATCTATAATTCCTTAAGTGCACCACAGTGACAGTGGACTGTTTATCTTGTCTTTCATATTACATCCTGGCATGTCTTTTATTTTTATTTTGGGGTATTTTACCCCTCCTTTTTCTCCCCAGTTTCAATCTTATCTCATCGCTGCAACTCCCCAACGAGCTCGGGAGAGACAAAGGTGGAGTCATGTGTCCTCCAGAARCATGACCCGCCTAACCGCGCTCCTTAACACCCGCCAGCTTWACACCGAATCCAGCCGCACCAATGTGTCGGAGGAAACACCGTTCAACTGRCGATCGAGGTCAGCCTGCAGGCACYCGGACCGCCACAAGGAGTCGCTAGAGTGTGATGAGCCAAGTAAAGCCTCCCAGGCCAAATCCTCCCCTAACCCGGACGACGCTSGCCCAATTGTGCAACATCCTATGGGACTCCAGGCCACGGCCGGTTGTGGCACAGCCCAGGATATGAACCCGTGTCTATAGTAACGCCTTAGACCGCTGCGCCATTCGGGAGGCTAAATCCTGGCATTTCTTGATCACATCCTCCTGTTTGTACATATGAGAAGTACATTAGAGCCATTAGCAGAATCAACATTTGATTAGCAGAATCAACATTTGATTAGCAGAATCAACAGGTGAACTAAGAATCAGAATCAACTTGTTGAACTTGTTGAACTTGTTGAACTAAGCCTTGGTATCCCGTACGGGGGRAAAAACGYTGMGTAAAATGTATTTCAAATACAKGTAGATACATTTCCATCTTTGCTCAAATGCATACAAAGCCCGACAGTATTCCAGAAATGCATGGCTATAACATCTAGTCTACAGGACGGCCAAAGTGGATCCTAATTCGGCTTCTTAAATGATTCTTTAGGTATTGATCAGTGGAGAATTTTTTGGGGGGCCACAAAGCCAAAACTTTGGCACTGGTATAATTTTGATTGTGAATGTTGAGTAAAAAAATAAAGAAGAAAGTTTGATTTCATCTAATTTTAACATTCTGTCATAAAGAGCAAATATTCAACTTCATAAAAAAAGCGAGTTTTTCATCTAAAGAGGTTTAAAAAGATTTTCAGCTTAATTTRATAATGAAAAATWGTGYACTAGGCTGCTTTTATAATTGTTTTATTTTAGTTCGTATCGATTTAAACAAAATGATTACGCTCCGTGTTTTTAAAGTGTAGGTCTACCTCTACTTCCAACGAGTGATACTATACAGCCCTACAGTGGACGGTTACCAGTGGTATGGTGCATTCGTAACCAAGTGGGAAGTGGGAATTCTCCACATCTGTGAAAAATATGCCCCTCCAACTGGTAATTACTAGTTAAATCAGCCATGTATCGCCACAGGGGGAATGGAAGCATGTTGTATGCAGCAGGGACGGGGCAAGTGAATGTAAGATTCACACACAACAAAATAAATGACATTGTTAATACATTTCTAGCCTGTCTAACAGGGTTAAAGGGTTGATGTGTTATGCTCAACCCACTCAGTTTTTACCCACAAAACACCAGAATTGACTATTAGATGTTAATGTTTCTTTTGAAAGAAATATATATATATAAATAAAGTTTTACCGTATTGAAATAAGAGTCAAGTTCACGTAACAGGGTTGAATCACTAATCACATTAAATACATAATAATCTACATAAATAACTTTGTCTAAGATACAAAATAACTCGGGCTTTACAATGATGGTGAAACTTGGAGAAATGTTTTGGGGGGGGGTTTAGTGGGTTAAAATCTTCCTAGAAGTCACAGAGGGTACACGGAGGGAAATCGTCAAAATGCAGAAATCGCTCCGCAAATTCCTGGTTGCCAAAATTCGAATAGTTTGCCAAATTTCACTTTATGTGAACACAAGCAAGTGTAGAGAATCCTYGTACCATCTAAACCGTAATAAAATATATTTATTTTCAAAAACAAACAAAATATTGGATACTGAACAAAAAGGAAAATCAGTCAAAATTCATAAGGCCCTAATCTATAGATTTCACATGACTGGGCAGGGGCGCAGCCTGGGAGGGCATAGGCCCACCCACTGGGGAGCCAGGCACAGACAATCAGAATTMGTTTTTCCCACAAAAGGGCTTTATTACAGACAGAAATACTCCTCAGTTTCATCAGCTGTCCGGGTACCCGTTCAATGGCCATTAAATATTTTGTCTTGCCTATTCACCCTCTGGATGGCATACATACACAATCCATGTCTCAAGGCTTAAAAATCCTTCTCCTGCCCTTTCCTGCAATCAAATTACCTAGTGGCCTCATGGGTGGAATGTTATTCATATTTTTCACAATTTCATAATTAATATTAAAAAATGACACCGAAAATCCAGTATTTCTACGTCGAAACAATTTAGTTATATTTCAGTCTTCTGTGATGTATATAAAGTGTAATCTTTGGATGTAAACTCAAAATGTAATACATTTCTCTATATCAGAATTGGTCCAGGTGTCTTCTCTTCTTTAAGCCCATATCCATGTGTGTGAGGTGTTTACTTTTGTTTCAAAATAGATTTGTTAAAGACTACCAGGAAACACTCTGTGTGATCCTGATTTATCTCACAGCAGTAAAAAGTTAACCTGTCTCCTCTCCTTCATCTACACTGATTGAAGTGGATTTAACAAGTGACATCAATAAGGGATCATAGCTTTCACCTGGATTCACCTGGTCAGTCTATGTCATGGAAAGAGCAGGTGTTCTTAATGTTTTGCACACTCAGTGTATATATATATATATATATATATATATATATATATATAAGTACTGAGGGAACTAATGTACACGTATTTATTGTTACAGATGCGATCACCATGGCGACAGGTAAAGTGTTTAAGATCATATGTGTTGACCACCAGAACAACCTGCTGTTTTACTTCATCGATCACTACTGGACTGGATAGTACTTCATCAATCACTAATGGACTGGATAGTAAAGACTGTCATTGAAGAGGAACCAAGAACTGACCAGATGGTGAGTCCATGTTTCTATTGTGTAAATATGTCATGTACAGCCTCCCTCCCTCTGTCTGTTACTTTCTCGTTCTTCCTCTCTCTTTCCATCTGTAGTCTACAGTACAGTTGGTCTGTATGACTACAGTACAGTTGGTCTGTATGACTACAGTACAGTTGGCCTGTATGACTACAGTACAGTTGGTCTGTATGTTATTTTGAGTGTAAAGATGACACAGACAGTCATTGAGTGTAAGATGACACAGCCAGTTATTGAGTGTAAAGATGACACAGCCAGTTATTGAGTGTAAAGATGACACAGCCAGTTTATTGAGTGTAAAGATGAACACGCCAGTTATTGAGTGTAAAGATGACACAGACAGTCATTGAGTGTAAAGATGACACAGCCAGTCATTGAGTGTAAAGATGACACAGCCAGTTATTGAGTGTAAAGATGACAGTTATTGAGTGTAAAGATGACACAGCAGTCATTGAGTGTAAAGATGACACAGCCAGTTATTGAGTGTAAAGATGACACAGCCAGTTATTGAGTGTAAAGATGACACAGCCAGTTATTGAGTGTAAAGATGACACAGCCAGTATTGAGTGTAAAGATGACACAGCCAGTTATTGAGTGTAAAGATGACACAGCCAGTTATTGAGTGTAAAGATGACACAGCCAGTTATTGAGTGTAAAGATGACACAGCCAGTTATTGAGTGTAAAGATGACACAGCCAGTTATTGAGTGTAAAGATGACACAGCCAGTTATTGAGTGTAAAGATGACACAGCCAGTTATTGAGTGTAAAGATGACACAGCCAGTTATGAGTGTAAAGATGACACAGCCGTTATTGAGTGTAAAGATGACACAGACCAGTTATTGAGTGTAAAAGATGACACAGCCAGTTATTGAGTGTAAAGATGACACAGCCAGTTATTGAGTGTAAGATGACACAGCCAGTTATTGAGTGTAAGATGACACAGCCAATTATTGAGTGTAAAGATGACACAGCCAGTTATTGAGTGTAAAGATGACACAGCCAGTTATTGAGTGTAAAGATGACACAGCCAATTATTGAGTGTAAAGATGACACAACCAGTTATTGAGTTAAAGATGACACAGACAGTTATTGAGTGTAAGGGGGCAATTACTTTTTTCACACAGGGAGATTGGGTATTGTATAGCTTCGTGAAATGAATGAAATAAGTATGTAATTGTGTGTTTATTTGTTCACTCGGGCTCCCTTTATATAATATTAGGTTTTGGTTGAAGATCTGATAACATTCAGTATCAGAAATATGTAAAGTAGAGAAGATTAGAAAGGAGGCAATTCCCAGAGACTCAAAGCAACTTTGCTGGTACAAGGTGTGTGTACAGTGTAAATCCTTGGCTCTGAATGGTTCTTTCTGTGTGTTGTGACTCTCACCGTGTGGGGCTCTGAATGGTTCTATCTGTGTGTTATGACTCTCACCGTGTGGGATTAGGAAAGATTCACGGAGAGCAAGGCTAACATACAGCTCCATTAAGCTTGATCCTACAGTACAGCCCCTTGACTCCATTAGCCAGCTGATCCTACAGTACAGCCCCTTGACTCCATTAACCAGCTGATCCTACAGTACAGCCCCTTACTCCATTAACCAGCTGATCCTACAGTACAGCCCCTTGACTCCATTAACCAGCTGATCCTACAGTACAGCCCCTTGACTCCAATTAACG
>NC_036853.1:6038484-6040643 GCF_002910315.2 Salvelinus sp. IW2-2015
ACTCCAGTACAAGTTTGGTCTGTATGACTACAGTACATTGGCTTGTATGAACTACAGTACAGTTGGTCTGTAGACTCAGTACAGTTGGTCGTATGACTACGTACAGTTGGCTGTATGACTACAGTACAGTTGGTCTGTATGACTACAGTACAGTTGGTCTGTATGCCAACTACAGTTGGTCTGTATGACTACAGTACAGTTGGTCCTGTATGGATCTACAGTACAGTTGGTCTGTATGACTACAGTACAGTTGGTCTGTATGACTACAGTACAGTTGGTCTGTATGACTACAGTACAGTTTGGTCCTGTATGACTACAGTAATTGGTCTGTATGACTACAGTAACAAGTTGGTCTGTATGACTACAGTAAGTTGGTCTGTATGACTTACACTACAGTTGGTCTGTAATGACTTACAGTACAGTTGTCTGTATGACTACAAGTACAGTTGGTCTGTATGACTACAGTACAGTTGGTCTGTATGACTACAGTACAATTGGTCTGTATGACTAACAGTACAGTTGGTCTGTATGACAAGTACAGTTGGCTGTATGACTACAGTACAGTTGGCTGTATGACTTACAGTAACAGTTGGTCTGTATGACTACAGTACGTTGGTCTGTTATGACTACAGTACAGTTGGTCTGTATGACTACAGTACAATTGGTCTGTATGACTACAGTACAGTTGGGTCCTGTCTGACTACAGTACAAGTTGGCCTGTATGACTACAGTACAGTTGGTCTGTATGACTACAGTACAGTTGGTCTCGTATGATACCTAGCAGTTGTCTGTATGACTACAGTACAGTTAACCTGTATGACTCATAGCGTCCTTCCATTTTTGACCAACAACAGGACGTTGAGTGTCAGCGCTGGACCAACAACCAATCCGATGAGTGCCACTGTACTGACAACCAATCAGAAGAGTGTGACTGGACGGACAACCAATCGGATGAAAGTGGAGAGTTGCACCGAGAGGAGTTGGAGGAGTTCTTATGCGAAATCCATGTATAATGTGTTCATACAAACCAGCTGATCCTACAGTACAGCCCCTTGACTCCATTAACCAGCTGATCCTACAGTACAGCCCCTTGACTCCATTAACCAGCTGATCCTACAGTTGTACTCTCTGTTGTACTCTCTGTTGTACTTCCTTGTTGTACTCTCTGTTGTACTCTCTGTTGTACTTCCTGTTGTATTTGATGGTATTGTGTCTAGTATAATATTCTATTTTACTCTCTGTGATGGCCATCTGGTTTTGTCCGTTAGGTAAATATGTTGTGTGTGGTTGTGTGTCAATGTTGTGGTGTCAACTGGTTATTTTCTCTCTCTCTGTTCTTTTTGAAGCTATTCTGTCTAGTACTGTTTAATCCTGAGTTTAAGGTAGTTAACTAACAGGGTTTGTCTCTAAGGTACATGTGTTGTTGTCTCTCTCTGTAGGAGGGCTGTGCTACTGACCTCTACAGACATCCTCAGCTGGACATGGACATAGATTCGGTGAAGGCCATCTACGCTGACACGGCTGTCTCCGTCAGGTACGACCAGTTACATAGAAACCTTGGTTTGCTTCACTTACCGACAGAGATAACAGGATGTGGTTTGAGTTAACGGGGCCACAATGGGAAGGCATCTGCTTGTTATCATTTCACACGTATGGAAAAGTACGAAAGAGTACGAAAATACACAGATGTGTGGATAAGAACGTCTGCTAAATGACTAGAGTGTAAATGACTCATGACTTCCTGTCTTCTTCTTCCTCCTCTCCAGAGAGCATGGGTCCATTGACGATGTGGACGTTGACATGCTAATCAATGTCAGCTTCCTGGATGTGAGTCGACTACACTACCCACCATGATCACGATATGTATCACATACAACTATATATTTTAAGTTCTATAGGATGTCCCTGAGGATCTTCCCATGTTGATGTCACTGGGGATCTTCCCTTGTTGATGTCCCTGAGGATCTTCCCATGTTGATGTCCGTGAGGATCTCCCCATGTTGATGTCCCTGAGGATCTTCCCATGTTGATGTCCCTGAGGATTTTCCCATGTTGATGTCCCTGAAGATCTTCCCATGTTGATGTCCCTGAGGATCTTCCCATGTTGTCTAGGATGTCCCTGAGGATCTTCCCATGTTGATGTCCCTGAGGATCTTCCC
>NC_036853.1:6040754-6045664 GCF_002910315.2 Salvelinus sp. IW2-2015
CCACTGTTGTCTTAAGTGATTGTCCACCCATCCCAACTTTGCATGGAAATAACTTCCCCATTTATGTTTTTGACTATGTGTTCATTTCACAAGGCGCGGTGGACCTCTCCACTGGAAGCTTAAAGAGGGCTGTACACATTCCATATAATCATCTATACACATACACCTGAGAGAATCTTCCCTTGTTGACTGTACCCTGAGGGATCTTCTTCCCATGTTGTCTACGGATGTCCCTAGAGAGTCTGGCCCATGTTGATGTCCTCTGATGATCTTCCCATGATTGATGCTGGCCTGTAGGATCTTCCCATGTGCATGTCCTGAGGATCATCCATGTTTGATGTCCCTGCAGGATCTTCCCTGGTTTGTCGTAGGATGTCCCTGAGGATCTTCCCATGCTTGTCTAGGATGTCCCTGAGCGATCATCCCTATGTGTATGTTCCCTGATGCATCGTCCCTTCTGACTCTAGATGTTCCCTGGGGCTCTTCCACTGTTGTCTAGGTTTGTCTCCTGAGGCATCTTCCCATGTTGATGGTCCCTGAGGATCTTCCCCATGTTTGATGGCCCTGAGGATCTTCCCATTTGTCTAGATGTCCTGTCGGGATCTTCCATGTTGATGTCCCGAGGATCTTCCCATGTTGATGTCCCTGAGGGTCTTTCCATGTTGTCTAGGATGTCCCTGAGGATCTTCCCATGTTGATGTCCCTGAGGATCTTCTCATGTTATCTAGGATGTCCCWGAGGATCTTCCCATGTTTCTGACACAGTTTGCTGTCTTGTCTCCAGGATGAAGTAGCCAGGGCCTGGAAGATCATCCCAACAGAGCCTATTATTGTCCGGCTGCGCTTCTCTCTGTCCCAATACCTGAATGGGCCAGCACCCTCTGTGGAGGTGTTCCAACCTTCTAACAGAGAAGGATTCAGCCTGGGACTACAGCTGCAGAAGTGAGCATCATAAGACTCTGACTATTGACCTAGAGTTCTAGTCTAGTCTAGATTAGTCTAGTCTAGTTTAGTCTAGTCTAGTCTAGTTTAGATTAATCTAGTCTAGTTTAGTTTAGTCTAGTCTAATTTAGTCTAGTCTAGTTTAGATTAATCTAGTCTAGTTTAGATTAGTTTAGATTAGTTTAGTCTAGTCTAGTCTAGATTAGTCTAGTCTAGTTTCGATTAGTCTAGTCTAGTTTAGATTAGTCTAGTTTAGATTAGTCTAGTCTAGATTAGTCTAGTCTAGTCTAGTTTAGATTAGTCTAGTTTAGTTTAGTCTATATCTCACCAACACAGTAGAAGTGTCATTTTCTGCTCATACCGTTCACTGGAAAGCATTATAACTACGCTATTATACATGCTATAATATCTGTCTGGAAGGACTATTGTTATGTCCCAAGGGAACATTTAGGCAGGGCTACCCGACCCCCCCATCCCCTCAAATCACCTCTGCTACATAGGTTTTAATATTAAAACTACTAAGAATGTGAGAAGATAAATCAATAGAGGCAATGGAGTGGACAAAACAAAAAGCAAAGCAATGGACGTGAGTGACCTCTCTCTCCCCCCCCCTCTCTCTCTCTCTCTCTCTCCCTCCTCCTCCTCCTCTCTCTCAGGGTCATCTCTAGCTTTGTGTCCCAGCAGTGGAAGTACCTGAGTAATGAAACCCTCACGGCCCAACAGAAGACCAGACACACTTGGTTCAAACCTGGAGGAACCATCAAGAGGTTCAGGGCTGGACTCAGCATCCTCTCACCCATGTCCAAGTACACTGCTGCAGTCCACACACAGCCTTAGTGCACTTCTGTATCGTTAGCCTAGTGGTGTATTCTGAATAGGTTTAAGCAATATGGCATCAATTCCACCCAAACTATTAGAAGGCAAGGTGAAGGAATTACCAAATTTCACAAACCTATCAAATCCTCAGATATACAAGAGTGGTTAATGTYAGGTCTAAGGGTTGTTTCTCCATAGGCTTGTAGTTTCATGGATCTTTCGTTCTCAGTGTCATCACAATCTCTGCTCCCTTCCCTGTGTGACCCAGGTCCAGTGGCCAGGAGCATGTTCTGAAGGTGAAGATGATTGGACCGGAGCTGAAAGTGAATCGCCTTGTGAATCGGACAATGGCTTACACCATCAAGAACACCAGAGGAGAACTCCTCACGTACACAACTAATGGCAAGGTATGACCACGATCTATCCTCAGCTATCCTCAACTACCTACCTAGTATGGCCAGGACCTATCATCAGCTATTCGCCGTTTCAGCTACCTACCTACCCTATTTACCTACCTACCTACCTACCTATCCTACCTACCTACCTACCTACCTACCTACCTACCTACCTACCTCCTACCTACTCCGAAACCTACCTACCTTGCTCCTACCTATTTTTACCTACCTACCTACCAACCTAATTACTATTCTACTCTACCTACCTACCTACCTACCTACTCTACCTACTACCATACCTACCTACCTTACCTACCTAGCTAGCTTAGCCTAGCTAGCTAGCTACGCTACCTAAAACCTACCAACCTACCCAAACCAACCTAATACCTACCTAGCTATTACCTACCTAGCTAGTTACCTAACCCTACCTACCTACCTACCTACCCTACTAAATTACCTACCTACCTATCCTATCCAACCTAGCTTACCAACCTAGGTAGAAACTCTGTCTTCTGTGGAAAGGGTTCTACATGGAACCAAAAGCGTTCTGGAACACAAAAAAGGGTTCTTCTTAAGGTTCTCCTATTGGGGACAGCCAAAGAACCCCTTTTTTCTAATAATAGCACTCTTCTTCTAAGAGTGCAGTCTCATTAATGCCATGTGTATAAGCACTGGTTTCTGTATCTGCCTGATGATTGCTGTGGGCAACAAAACACAAATAAATTCCAAGAACGAATGCTAATGACCATTATATCTGGTTAGCTAACAATGTTTGAAATTGTTGTAACTTGTTGCGTCAATCAAAAGTACTCATCTTTCCAAGTGTGTCAACATTAATTTTGTCATGTTTGGTTTCGTTTTCTATCCAACCATTGGTGACATCATGTCCTCCTCTTCTCTCCTCAGGAGTGGGGCGGTGTCCTGCTGTCAAGTCCTCCGGCTCACATCTGACAGAGCTAAACAGCTGATCTAGCTGCTATGTGTTCTCATCCCACAGCCTTTACTCATTTGCAAGTCTTCTCAAAGCCCAACCACCCTGCCAACATGGGGTTTCTATAGTTATCAGATAATGACGTTAATAACTTTGGCCTCTTATGACATAACATCAAAGTTTAGTGAATTGTTATTATTTTTACCTTTATCTTAACTAGGCAGTGCCATTAAGCTCAACAAATTCTTCATTTTCAAGTGACTGGCCTTTAGGAACAGTGGTCAACTGCCTTGTTCAGGGGCAGAACGACAGATTTTTTACCTTGTCAGCTCGGGGATCCGATCCAACACCTTTCGGTTTAATAGTCCAACGCTCTAACCACCTAGCTACCTGCCACCTCTACATCTACTAATCCACCTAGACGTATCGCTGCCACCTCTACACTCTAACCACTAGGCATCCTGCCACCTCTACACTCGAACCACTAGGCTACCTGCCACCTTCTACACTCATCCACTAGGCTACCCTGCACCATGACCCTACTTAACCACTAGGCTTACCTGCCACCTCGTACACTCTTAACCATAGGCTACCTGCCGACCTTCACTCTAACCACTAGACTACCTGTCCCACCGAGTGAGGTGAGTGATTGATGTAATGGGCTCTTTGTTGAACTTTGTTGATGAGCATGTAGAACAGTCATCCAGGTTAAATCTCAGGTTTCTATAACAGTATTTCAGGGTTAGATCTCAGCGATTTAACCCATCAGGTTTTATCCAGTTATCCTTCATGGTTTATTATCAGTATCTAGGTTTACTACTCAGGTTTTACAGTATCCAGGTCAATCTCATGTCTGTTATACAGTCTCGCTGGTTAATCTCAGGTTTTATTACCAGTATCCAGGTTAAATCCTCACTGTTTTATACAGTATCCGGTTATCTCGTTTAATACCAGTATTCGGGTTAATCTCAGTTTTATAATGTTAGTATCCTGAGTTAATCTTCAGGTTTTATACAGTATCCTGGTTAATCTCAGGTTTTATACCAGTATCTGGTTAATCGTCAGGTTTTTACATCAGGATCCCATCCAGGCTTAATCTCAGGTTTTATACAGAATCCAGGTATATCTCAGGTTTTATACAGTATCACTGGTTAAACTCAGGTTTGTAAACAGTATCCATTATTCTTGGTTTTATACAGTATCCAGCGGCTTAATCTCAGGTTTTATACAGGACTCCAGGTATAATCTCAGGTTCTATTGAGCAGTAGCCAGGTTAATCTCGTGTTTTATACAGTATCCTGGTTAATCTCAGGTTTTATACAGGATCCAGGTTAATCCTCAGGTTTTATACAGTATCAGGTTAATCTCAGGTTTTAACAGTGTCCAGGTTAATCTCATTTTTGCCATAACGGCAAAAACAAAACCTTGAACGGCTCTGAGGCAAGTCTATTTTTCAGATGTGTTTTTTTCTGAGGTCAGAATATAAGCTACAGTAACTGGGGATATGATGTTTTCTCATCTGCTTAGTAATACGTCATAACATTGACAGAATTCCCCTTCTGTGTGGATTGTAGGTAACTTTGAAATACGCAGAGACGCGAGATCCCACTCTGAATGAATACTGTGTGGTCTGATTGTGACGACGAACAACACGTCTTTCAATACGCCTCTATGTTGAAGGTATGGCTCTGCTTATAAACGTTTGTTATTTAGTCCTGGATATTCAGAGACATTATTACGGCGACAATACATGCTTACATACACCACCAAATTAACACAGGAACCTATTACATGCTAGTTATTAAAGTAAGGTGACTGTATCATAAT
>NC_036853.1:6050964-6053284 GCF_002910315.2 Salvelinus sp. IW2-2015
TACGCTTGCGGACAATACCGCTGTTCTGAACCGGGTACGCTGCGGACAATACCGCTGCTTCTGAACCGCGGTTACGCTGACGGACAATAACCGCTGTCTGAACCGGTACGCTTGCCGGACAATACCGCTGTTCTGAACCCGCGCGTACGCGTGGGACAATACCGCTGTTCTGAACCGGCGTGCCGGGTACGCTGGGACAATACCGCTGTTCTGAACCGGGTACGCTGGGACAATACCGCTGTTCTGAACCGGGTACGCTGGGACAATACCGCTGTTCTGAACCGGGTACGCTGGGACAATACCGCTGTTCATTCACTTTCTGGAGGTAGCAGCTGATAATATGTGGAAGACTGTTAAAAAAATTTTTAAAAAAAAGGCTGTCAGTGCCTAGTTTTTTTGTAATCAGTGGTTCTCAACTTTTTGGGGTTACTGTACCCAGGGGCGCAACTGTGATTTTAGAAGTGAGGGGGACATAACTTAAAAAATATATATTTTTTCTTCTTTTATTTAGTCGGATAAACAATCTAAACATCCTACCCGACCGCTCGGAGGTGTCTGCATGGTCCTAAAGCACACCGTCGCCTCGTTTTGTATCACATTCCAATGAGAAAACTGGGGGGAACAAAAATGCAATTTCAGAATGTGGGGTGGGGGGGACATGTCCCCAGTGAAAGTTGCTCCCCTGACTGTACTCCAGTCACATTTTGTTCTCTATTTTCGTTCCGCCACCTATATAGCAACTGAAGTTCATGCACACTCCACATCAGTTCCTGTTGACCAGCAGCCCTCCTGCTAAAGAAGCACGCTTCCGGGTCGCTAGGAAACTATATGGCAGCACCTTCGCATTCCAGTAAGTCTCTCACTCACACACACACACATACACACAACATTCTAGAGTCACTCGAACATCTCTGTCATTCTGTTTCTCCAGTGGTTCCCACATAGAGAACTGGCATTCTATTCTGAGAAATGGACTTGTCAACGCCTCATGCACAAAACTGCAGGTATGTAACGCTCAAAGTAACAAACGCATTAATTTCTAAAATGTAATCTTAGATAATTGTACCAAGGGACAACAATTTTAGATCTCCTGTCTATCTGATATGGTAGTCTTTTAAAACGTTTATTTTTTATTTTTTAAAAGCTATTTTTCCTTCAACTCTGATAAAATGGTTACCTTCAGTTCACCCTTTGTTCAAATGTCCTGTACAAGCTGCATGGTGCTGCGTATGGGAAGGGTATCTACCTGAGTCCTGTCTCTAGCGTCTCATATGGATACTCAGGAATGGGTAAAGGACAGCACCACGTGACCACCAAACAGGAGCTGGTCAAACGTTACAACCGCATCAACACCATACAACAGGTATTTTTTTTTTTTTTTACATCTGAAGACATTGACATACTGTACAACAAAACACACTGCTGGAACAGAATTACATACAGGCACATCTAAGTAAAGAAATGATTTTGTTCCAAGTTATATTGAATGTGTTTTACAGTAACTCTTTGTCCTTCCAGGAAAGACACGGCCAGTCCAGGTTTCTTCAGAGCAGGAATTTAAACTGCATCGCACTTTGTGAAGGTACAGAACGCAATCCTTTCACCTTCCAGTACAACTTATCATTATCAAAATAAACAGACATGACTGTCCTGCATTTGTAGCCTGAAGCTTATTTGGTTGGTCTATAAATCAGGTTTTTCCCAATACTCTGTCGTGGAGCCCCCACCCCCGAGTGCACGTTTTGGATTTTGCATTAGAACTATACAAGCAGATTCAAATAATTAAAGCTTGATGTTTAGTTGGTTATTTGGGAGAAAAACTAAACGTTCACCGGAGGGGGGCCCCTCAGGACCGAGTTTGGGAAACCATGGTCTATATAATGTTTAAAGCAATCGATTGACTGATAGATTGATTGATTATTGTTTCCTCAGTGATAACATCAAAGGACCTTCAGAAACATGGGGACACGTGGGTGTGTCCAATATCCGACCACGTCTGTACAAGATTCTTCTTCGTGTGAGTATGAAGCTTCAGTAAACTAAAACACGAAAACAAAATCCCCTTTCACTAACCTTTCACTGACCTTTCACTGACCTTTCAATCACCTTTCAATCCCTTTTCAATCCCTTTTCACTGACCTTTCAAGCCCATTTCACTGACCTTTCAATCACCTTTCAATCACCTTTCAATCCCTTTTCAATCCCATTTCACTGACCTTTCAATCCCATTTCACTGACCTTTCAATCCCATTTCACTGACCTTTCAACCCCATTTCACTGACCTTTCAATCCCATTTCACTGACCTTTCAATCCCATTTC
>NC_036853.1:6058395-6109026 GCF_002910315.2 Salvelinus sp. IW2-2015
ACGAACCTTTCATTCCATTTCCTGACTTTCAATCCCATTTCACTGACCTTAATCCATTTCATGACTTTAATCCCATTTCACTGCCCTTTCAATCCCTATTTCACTGACTTTCAATTCCATTTCACCACTGACCTTTCAATCCCACTTTCACGGACCTTTCAATCCCATTCTCCACTGACCTTTCCATCACTTTCAACTGACCTTTCACTGAAACACAAACAGCTCGTAGGACTACATACAGTACATTCAGGGTTGTTTTTATTAGACACCAAATGGAAAAGAAACAGACTGAAAAGGGGCACTACATGCACTTGTCCAAAAACCAATTTTCTGTTTAAAATGTTTCGTGCCTAATGAACACAACCCAAATTCTCTACTATCTCTCTCCTCTCTCTCTGCTTCTCTCTCTGCTCTCTCTCTTCATCTCTCTCTCTCTCTCCTCTCTCTCTCTCTCTCTCTCTCTCTTCTCCTCTCTCTCTCTCTCTCTCTCTTCTTCTCTCTCTCTCTTTAGGTATGAGCATGGCCGGTTGGGAGATGCCGACATAAACAACCCAGGACATAAGGATTGAGGAAGAGATAATACGGGGTGGTTGGGACCTAAGCCTATCTGAGGAGGACATATGAGACAGAGCTTTAAGTACAGTATGGCTGGAGACAGCTATATATACAGGTTGGCTGGAGACAGCTATATATACAGTATGGGTCTGGCTGGAGACAGCTGTATATACAGTAATTGGGTCTGGCTGGGACAGCTATATTACAGTTGGCTGGAGACAGCTATATAATACAGTATGGGTCTGGCTGGAGACAGCTATATGTAAGAGTAGGAATGGCTGGAGACAGCTTATATAGCAGTATGGGTCTGGCTGGGGACAGCTATATATACAGTATGGCTGGAGACAGCTATATATACAGTACTTGGCTGGAGACAGCTATATATACAGTATGGGTCTGGCTGGCGGGACAGCTATAGATACAGTCTGGGTCTGGCTGGAGACAGCTATATTACAGTATGGGCTGGAGAAGCAGCTATATATACAGTATGAGGTCTGGCTGGAGACAGCTATATATACAGTATGGCGGTCTGGCTGGAGACAGCTATATATAACCAGTATTGGCTGGGAGACAGTATATATACAGTATGGGTCTGGCTGGAAGACAGCTATATATACGTATGGGTCTGTGCTGGAGAGCAGCTATAAATATACAGTATGGGTCTGGCTGGGGATACAAAGGATGGACCCAGGGGAGGATAGGGAACTCTTACCATTTAAACACTACTGACACAAGTATGGCTGGAGACAGCTATATATACAGTATGGGTATGGCTGGGGACAGCTATATATACAGTATGGGTCTGGCTGGAGACAGCTATATATACAGTATGGGTCTGGCTGGCGACAGCTATATATACAGTATGGCTGGGGACAGCTATATATACAGTATGGGTCTGGCTGGGGACAGCTATATATACAGTATGGGTCTGGCTGGAGACAGCTATATATACAGTATGGGTCTGGNGTCTGGCTGGAGACAGCTATATATACAGTATGGGTCTGGCTGGAGACAGCTATATATACAGTATGGCTGGAGACAGCTATATATACAGTATGGGTCTGGCTGGAGACAGCTATATATACAGTATGGGTCTGGCTGGAGACAGCTATATATACAGTATGGGTCTGGCTGGGGATACACAGATGGACCCAGGGAGGATAGGGAACTCTTACCATTTAAACACTACTGGAACACTACTACAAAGGCGAGCCACAGAGCTGTGCTCCACTGGCCTGGTTACACATGGACCACATAAATCAGGTATCTGAATATCAGTATGGACCAATGGGGTACTTTGAATATCATATATTGTCCAATGGGGAACTTGGAACATCGTATGGACCAACCGTGAATATCACATGGAACAATGGGGAACTCTGAATATCCAATGAACCAATGGGGAATTTGGAATATCGTATGGACCAATGGGGATCGTGGAACATCGTATGGACCAATGGGGAGACCTCAGAATATTGCATGGACCAATAGGGAACTCCACAAAGAAAGAAAGGTGTCCTTACAAAGGCAGTCACACAATTTCACGTGGAGACGTGATCACTATTGACCTCTAAGGGAATGTCATATTTCATTGTCATTAGAGGCAATAGGATTTGCTATGTGACAGATGCGGAGGGATTTTCCCTTGTGAATATTATAATGTGATTATAACACGATTAGGCTTTGCACATTGGTCATCATGCAACTGCCTCTAAAAAATAAAAATAAATGGATTTGACTTGCCTTTAAAACATATATCACAATACAGTGAACAGTGGTTTGTTATCAGAGAGACTGTTTGTATAAGAATATGACTATTCTTGGGCAATACTTTTATAATCATTTCTTATGACCATATTTTGTATTAAAGTTTGGCGGATTGTTTAACCATTACTTGTTAAATCAGTGAAAGTCCATATACACAGACCCAGTCTCTCTAACCAAATCAAATCAAATCAAATTTTATTAGTCACATACCACTGGTTAGCAGATGTTAATGCGAGTGTAGCGAAATTGCTTGTGCTTTCTGTTCCGACAATGTAGTATACGGGAACAGTAATTGACCTAACAATTCCACGCTACCTACCTTACAACACACACACAAGTGTGAAGGGATAAAGCATTGTACATAAAGATATATGGATGAGTGGTGGTCCATCGACGGCAATGGCAGCTGCAGTAGATGGTATAGAGTACGGTATATACATATGAGATGAGTACTTTTAGGGTAATGTAACCATAAAGTGGCATAGTTTAAGTGGCTAGTGGTACATGTATTGCATAAAGATGGCAAGATGCCAGTAGAATGATAATAGAGTACAGTAATATATATGAGAAATGGGTATGTAGGGTATGTAAACTTGTTTAAAGTTGGCATGCTTAAAGTGGCTAGTGGTACATTTTTTACATAATCTTCCATCAATTCCCATTTTTAAAGTGGCTGGACGTTGAGTCCGTATGTTGGCAGCGGCCGCTAATGTTAGTGGGTGGCTGTTTAACAGTCTGATGGCCTGAGATAGAAGCTGTTTTCAGTCTCTCGTCGTGCTTTTGATGCACCTGTACTTGCCTCGCCTTCTGGATGATAGCGGGTGAACAGGCAGCTGGCTTGGGTGGTTGTTGTCTTGATGATCTTTATGGCCTTCTGTGACTCGGGGTGGTGTAGGTGTCCTGGAGGGCCAGGTAGTTTGCCCCTGGGTTGATGCGTTCTGCTGCAGACCTCACACCTCTGGAGAGCCTTACGGTTGTGGGCGGAGGCAGTTGCCGTACCAGGCGGTGATACAGCCCGCAGGATGTCTCGGATTGTGCATCTGTAGAAGGTTTTGTGAGTGCTTTTGGTGACAAGCCGATTCTTCAGCCTCCTGAGGTTTGAAGAGCGCGCTGCTGCGCCTTCTTCAGCAACGCTGTCTGTGTGGGTGGACCAATTCCGTTTGCGTGGGATGTGTACAACCGAGGAACTTAAAAACGTTCCAACCCTTCTCCACTACTGACGTGATGGGATAGGGGGTGCTCCTCGTTCTGCTGTTTCCTGAAGTCCACAATCATCTCTTTGTTTTGTTGACGTTGAGTATGAGGTTATTTTCCTGCACCACACTCCGAGGGCCTCACCTCCTCCTGTAGGCCGCTCGTCGTTGTTGGGATCCAGCCCTACCCTGTAGTGTCAATCCGCAAACTTGATGATCGATGTTGGAGGCGTGGCATTGGCCGCAGTCGTGGGTGAACAGGGAGTTACAGGAGAGGGCTCAGAACGCACCCTTGTGGGGCCCCAGTGTTGAGGTAGCGGGGTGGAATGTTGTTACCTAACCTCACCACTGGGGGCGGCCCGTCAGCGAAGTCCAGGACCCAGTTGCACAGGGCGGGAGTCGAACCCTTCAGGGTCTCGAGCTTGGATGACGAGTTTGGAGGGTACTGAATGGTGTTAAAGTGCTGAGCCTGTAATCGATGAACAGCATTCTCACATGGGTATTGCTTGTCCAGATGGTTGGGCAGTGTGCAGTTGTGGTTGCGAATTGCGTCGTCTGGTGACCTATTGGTCGGTAAGTTCAAATTGGAGTGGGTCTAGGTGTCCCGGTAGGGGTGGAGGTGATATGGTTCCTTGACTAGTCTCTCAAAGACTTCATGATGACGGAAGTGAGTGGCTACGGGGCGATAGTCGTTTAGCTAGTTACTTCGCTTTCTTGGGAACAGAACTGGTGGCGCCTCTTTGAAGCATGTGGGGAACAGAAAAGACTGGGATCAGGATTGATTGAATATGTTCCGTACCACACCCAGCCAGCTGGTCTGCGCATAGCTCTGAGGAGCGGCTGGGAATGCCGTCTGGGCCCTGCAGCCTTGCCGAGGTTAACACGTTTTAAATTGTTTAACTCACCTCGGCTGCAGTGAAGGAGAGCCGCAGGTTTTGGTAGGGGGCCGTGGTCAGTGGCAACTGTAATTGTCCTCAAGCGGGCAAAAAAGTTGTTTAGCCTGTCTGGGAGCAAGACATCCTGGTCCTACGCCGGGGGCTGGTTTCTTTTTGTAACTCCGCGTGATTGACTGTAGACCCTGCCCCATACCTCTTGTGTCTGAGCTGGTTTGAATTTCGACCTCCGATTTTGTCTCTGGTACTGAGACTTAGCCAAGCCGTTGATTGCCTTGCGGAGAGAATAGCTACAACTGTTGGTATTCGGTCATGCTTCCGGTCACCTTGCCCTGGTTAAAGCAGTGGTTCGGCGCTTTCCGTTTCACGGCGATTGCTGCCCGTATCCGACGGTTTCTGGTTTGGGAATGGTTTTTATCGTTGCTGTGGTGTACGACCATCGCACTGCACTTCCTAATTGAACTCGTCACTCCGATCAGCATATTCGTCAATATTTGTTGTTGGACGCGAGCCGGAAACATATTCCAATCCGCGTGATCGAAGCAGTCCTTGAAGCGTGGATTCAGTATTGGTCGGACGCAGCGTGAACAGACTGAGCGCGGGAGCTTGTTGTTTGAGTTCTGTTGTAGGCAGGATCAACAAAATGGAGTTCGTGGTCAGCTTTTTCCGCAGGGGGGGGGGCGGGCCTTGTAAGCGTCGCGGAAATTAGTGTAGCAATGGTCCAGTGTGGGTCATGTGTTTTTTCGCAGCCCTTGTAAAGCGTCGCGGCAATTAGTGTAGTCAATGTTCAGTGTTTTTCAGCCCTGGTAGCACAATCGATCATGCTGAATAGAATTAGGGAGTTTGTTTTTAGATTAGCCTTGTTAAATCCCCAGCTACGATGATGCAGCCTCAGGGGTGTGTGTTTTCCAGTTTACAAAGAGTCAGATAAAGTTCGTTCAGGGCCATCGATGTGTCTGCTTGGGGGGAATGTATACGGCTGTGATTATGATTGACGAGAATTCCCTTGGTAGATAATGCGGTCGACATTTGATTGTGAGGAGTTCTAGATCAGGTGAACAGAACGACTTGAGTTCTTGGTGTGTTATTATGATGGTCACACCACTTCTCGTTAATCATAAGGCATACCCCCCGCCCCTCTTCTTACGGAAGATGTTTGTTTCTGTCGGCGCGATGCATGGAGAAACCAGCTGGCTGCACCGACTCCGTTAGCGTCCTTGAGTTAGCCATGTTTCCTGAAGCAGAGCACGTTGAATCCCTGATGTCTCTCTGGAATGCTACCCGTGCTCGGATTTCATCAACCTTATTGTCAAGAGACTGGACATTGGCGAGTAGTATGCTAGGGAGTGGAGCGCGATGTGCCCGTCTCCGAAGCCTGACCACGAGACCGCCACGTTTTCCCCTTTTTCGGCGTCGCCCAGGGTCGCCGGCTGGGATCAGATCCATTGTATTGTGTGGAAGGCAAAACACTGGATCCGTTTCGGGAAAGTCATATTCCTGGTAGGAACGATGGTGAGTTGACGTTAATCGATATTCAGTAGTTCCTCCCGACTGTATGTAATGAAACCTAAGATTACTCGGGGTACCGATGTAGAAATAACACGTAAAAAACAAAATACTGCATATTTTCCAAGGAACGCGAAGCGAGGCTGCATCTCTATCGGCGCCGGAAGTAGAGGGGCCTAAAACCTACGGACTAACCCATTTAATGCCCTATAGACCAGTCTCTCTAACCTACGGACTAAACCATTTAATCACTACTCAGACCCAGTCTCTCTAACCTACGGACTAAACCATTCAATCACTACTCAGACTCAGTCTCTCTAACCTATGGACTAAACCATTTAATCAYTACTCAGACTCAGTCTCGCTAACCCACTAGTTTTCCCCCTGACACTACACAGCTGATTCAAATCATCAACTAAATTCCATTCTGACCAGGGATTGAACTCACAACCCTCTGCACCGTAACACAACATACTCATGAAGCACCGTTAATACCACTGACCCAGAAAAGCCAAAGCATTTTCTGGATCTTGGGGTGAYAGTACTTCTAGGTCTCAGAAAAGCACTAGCGATGTGCTTAGCCATTCACTACACCTACATACACTCTCTGGGTAGAGGGACATAGCTCCCCTAGCTGGAGGGAAAAGGATATCTCACCAAAGTCCCTGGTTGCAGGACATGCGGCCGCCTCCTAGCGTCTGCCGAGTCCCCAACAACCTGATGTTCCGTTTGTCAGGGGAAATGGAAAGTGAGCCTGTGACGCGACTTCCGATTTTGGACATTGACAAGGCAACACTCCATCTCAACTCCTCCTCCACATTTACTGATTTGGTTGATCAGTGCTGTTTTTATAGGGGGATCTAGTTTCAGGTGTTTATTTTCCACCTGCTACGTTAGGTTAGCTGCCTTTTGGCGCCAAGAGAGCCTTTCTGGAAGACCGCTTTGGGTTCCCCTCGACTCCCACACTGTGATTGGTCATTGTGAAATACAAACTCCTTTTAGACACAACAGAGAAACTGAAAAAATACATTGTCTTTAATAAAACACCATTAAACACCTTGCAAGATGACGCCGGAGAAGATGGCAGACGTTTTACGTGCCCCCAGCCGATTGTGTTTTTTTGTTTGTTTATTTGAGTTGTTTGTAACTTATTTTTTGACTTATTTTGTACATAATGTTGCTGCTACCGTCTCTTATGACCAAAAATAACTTCTAGACATCAGGACTGCGATTACTCACCACGGACTAGCAGAATCCTCTTTCTCCTTTCACAACTCTGACGAGCCCGACTTGAAGGATACACTGCTTCCTCATGAACAGGCCCCGATCCACGTGATCTGCGTGAAGAGGACATGGAGAAAGAGGGATCAAAGGTCGGGCTGCCTTCTGAGAATTTGTAGGCGATCAAATAAACCCCCACTTCCCTCCATTCTGCTAGCAAACGTGCAATCTTTGGACAATAAAATCGACAAGTTCCGCGGAAGATTAAACTACCAATGGGACATTAAAAACTGTAACATCTTATGCTTCACGGAGTTGTGGCTGAATGACGTCAACATAAACATACAGCTGTCTGGTTATATGATGTACCAGCAGGATTGAACAGCGCCATCTGGTAAGACAAGGGGAGGCGGTCTATGTATTTTTGTAAACAATAGCTGGTGCACGATATCTAAGGAAGTCTCGAGCTACTGCTCACCTGAGGTAGAGTATCTCACACTGCCTACCCGAGAGGGTTTTCATCTGTATTCTTTGTAGCTGTTTAGATACCAACACAGTGAGAGGCTGGCACTAAGACAGCATTGAATGAGCTGTATTCCACCATAAGCAAACAAGAAAACGCTCACCCAGAGGCGGCGCTCCTAGTAGCCGGGGACTTTAATGCAGGGAAACTTAAATCCGTTTAACCAAATTTCTATCAGCATGTTAAATGTGCAACCAGAGGAAAATGAACTCTGGACCACCTATACTCCACACACAGAGACACATACCAAAGCTCTCCCTCGTCCTCCATTTGGTAAATCTGACCATAATTGTAAACTCCTGATTCCTGCTTACAAGCTGCTTACAAGCAAAAATTAAAGCAGGAAGCAGCAGTGACTAGATCAATAAAAAAGTGGTCAGAGGAAGCAGATGCTAAACTACAGGACTGTTTTGCTAGCACAGAAACCCTGCATGATTTTGGGTACCAGCACCCAGGGTACCAACCTCTTGGGTTCAAGCCCCAAATGACCCTATCTGACAAAGTTCATATTCTATCCTGACCATGGCTTGAACTCACACTAGATCAATAAAAAAGTGGTCAGAGGAAGCAGATGCTAAGTTACAGGACTGTTTAGCTAGCACCAGAAACCCTGCATGATTTGGGTACCAAGCACAGACTGGAATATGTTCCGGGATTCCTCCGATGGCATTGAGGAATACACCACATCATTCACCGGCTTCATCAATCGATGTGCATCGATGATGTCGTCCCCACAGTGACAGTATGTACATACCCCAACCAGAAGCCATGGATTGCCGCACTGAGCTAAAGGCTTCAGCTGCCGCTTTCAATGACCGGGACTCTAACCCGGAAGTTTATAAGAAATCCTGCTATGCCCTCGGACGAACCATCAAACAGACAAAGCATCAATACAGGGCTAAGATCGAAGCGTACTACACCAACACTGACTCTCGTTGGATGTGGCAGGGCTTGCAAACCATTACAGACTACAAARGGAAGCACAGCYGAGAACTGCCCAGTGACACRAGCMTACCAGACGAGCTAAACTACTTCTATGCTTGCTTMGAGGCAAATAACACTGAAACGTGCATGAGAGCMCCAGCTGTTCCGGAAGACTGTGTGATTACGCTCTCCGCAGCCGATGTGAGTAGACCTTTAATCAGGTCAACATTCACAAGGCCGCAGACCCAGACGGATTACCAGGATGTGTCCTGCAAACATACGCTGATCAACTGGTAAGTGTCTTCACTGACATTTTCAACCTCTGCCTGTCCGAGTCTGTAATACCAACATGTTTTAAGCAGACCACCATAGTCCCTGTGCCCAAGAACACTAAGGTAACCTTTCTAAACAACTACCGACCCGTAGCACTCACGTCTGTAGCCATGAAGTGMTTTGAAAGGCTGGTCATGGCTCACATCAACACCATCATCCCAGAAACCCTAGACCCACTCCAATTTGCATACCGCCCCAACAKATTCACAGATGATGCAATCTCCATTGCACTCCACACTGCCTTTTCCCACCTGGACAAAAGGAACATCTATGTGAGAATGCTGTTTATTGACTACAGCTCAGCGTTCAACACCATAGTGMCCTCAAAGCTCATCAATAAGCGAAGGACCCTGGGACTAAACACTTCCCTCAACAACTGGATCCTGGACTTCCTGATGAGCTGCCCCCAGGTGGTAAGGGTAGGTAACAACACATCCGCCACGCTGATCCTGAACAAAGGGCCCCTCAGGGGTGCGTGCTCAGTCCCCTCCTGTACTCCCTGTTCCCTAATGACTGCATGGCCAGGCACGACTCTAACACCATCATTAAGTTTGCCGATGACAACAGTGGTAGGCCTGATCACCAACAACGACGAGACAGGATATAGGGAGGAGATCAGAGACCTGGCCTTGTGGTGCCAGGATAACAACCTCTCCCTCAACGTGATCAAGAAAAAGGAGATGATTGTGGACTACAGGAAAAGGAGGACGGAGCACGCCCCCATTCTCATCRAYGGGTGGAGCAGGTTGTGGAGCAGGTTGAGATCAAGTTCCTTGGTGTCCACATCACCAACAAACTAACATGGTCCAAGCGCACCAAGAGAGTTGTGAAGAGGGCACGACAAAACCTATTCCCCCTCAGGAGACTGAAAAGATTTGGCATGGGTCCTCAGATCCTCAAAAGGTTTGACAGCTGCACCATCGAGAGCATCCTGACTGGTTGCATCTCTGCCTGGTATGGCAACTACTCGGCCTCCGACCGCAAGGCACTACAGAGGGTAGTTGGAACGGCCCAGTACATCACTGGGGCCAAGCTTCCTGCCATCCAGGACCTCTATACCAGGCGRTGTCAGAGGAAGGCCCTAAAAATTGTCAAAGACCCAGCCACCCTAGTCATAGACTGTTCTCTCTGCCACCGCACGGAAAACGGTACCGGAGCGCCAAGTCTAGGTCCAAGAGGCTTCTAAACAGCTTCTACCCCCAAGCCATAAGACTCCTGAACATCTAGTCAAATGGCTACCCAGACTATTTGCAGTGCCCCCCCCTCTCACTTGAGTAACTCTACCTATATGTACATACTTCCTCAAATAACTGGTGCCCTCGCACATTGTCTCTGTATCAGTAGCCCCCTGTATATAGTCAGCTATTGTTATTTCACGACTGCTCTTTAATTACTTGTTACTGCTATCTCTCATTCTTATCTGTATTTATTTTAAACTGCATTGTTGGCTTGTTGGCTAGGGGCTCGTAAGTAAGCATTTCACATTTCACTACACCTKTTGTATTCAGCATTTCACATTTCACYRCACYTGTTGTATTCAGCATTTCACATTTCACYACACCTGTTGTATTCAGCATTTCACATTTCACTACACCTGTTGTATTCAACATTTCACATTTCACTACACCTGTTGTATTCAACATTTCACATTTCACTACACCTGTTGTATTCAGCATTTCACATTTCACTACACCTGTTGTATTCAGCATTTCACTACACCTGTTGTATTCAGCCTTTCACTACACCTGTTGTATTCGGCGCATGTGACTAATAACATTTGATTTGATTATTCCCCGATATGGAATTGTACATTTAAGATTCAGGAGCAAATATTACACTGATGGATTTTCAAGCTGCATTTGAACTGCTTTATCAAAAACCTCAATAATAAAAAATAAAAAAATGATGTTCTCGCCAACTCAAATGTTTTTGTCAGTTTATAATATCTCTGCAGTTTACGTTTCGCAGCTCAATGTCAGATTATGCTTGCTACTTTGAAGAATCTCAAATATGTTTTGATTTGTTTAACACTTTTTTTGGTTACTACATGATTCCATAYGTGTTATTCCATAGATTTGATGTATTCACTATTATTCTACAATGTAGAAAATAGTAAAAATAAAGAAAAACCTTTTCATGAGTAGTTGTGTCCAAACTTTTGACTGGTACTATATATATATATATATATATGTGATGGGATGTATAGACATTATGGACAGTATGTGGATAGAATATGTAGTATATCTATAGAATGCGTAGGATAGAATAGTATATGTACAGCATTAGTTGAATAGGATGGCCTTGAATAGAGTACAGTATATACATGAAGTGGGTAAAACAGTATAGTGCAGTGTTTCCCAAACTTGGTCCTCAGGACCCCAGGGTACACGTTTTGGTTTTTGCTTTAACACTACACAGCTGATTCAAATGATCAAAGCTTGATGATGAGTTGATTATTTGAATCAGCCGTGTAGTGCTGGGGCAAAAAACAAAACATGTACCCTTTGGTGTCCCGAGGACCGAGTTTGGGAAACCATGCATAGTGTTACCTGGTCTAATTAGCAAAGTAAAGTTGTTCTAATTAAATCCTTATTGTCATTGGTCAATAAGTGTGGGTGGGGTTGAGGAGATAATTGTTCAATTCTGTCCTTTTCATCCAGCTCAGGGTTGAACAGGGTTGAACTGCATTGTCGGAACTAGAAGCACAAGCATTTCGCTACACTCGCATTAACATCTGCTAACCATGTGTATGTGACAAATAAAATTTGATTTGAACACCATTATTATTTTAGAAAATGAACAWTGTGCTCAATAGCAGTTTGTTGTGTCTTGTATGTACAGGCAGTTGCTTTAGGCCAGGGATGCCCAACCTTATTCCTGTCTTTTAGGTTTTCAGTCCAACCCTAATTTAGCGTATCTGATTCAGCTAGTTAAGGTCTTGTTGAGCAGCTAATTAGTAGAATCAGGTGTGTTTTAAATTAGGGTTGGACTGAAAACTCACAGGACTGTAGATCTCCAGGAAGTGGGTTTGACAGCCATGCTTTAGGCTGTTCTTGTAGACTCTCCTTAGTCCYAGTAAGGGGAGAGTTAGGCTTTGTTTAGAACTGGATAAAGGGTAATCCCTAGTTTTAGCTGCAGCTTTAGACTCAGTCATCTGTCATTTTTGTGAATTTTTTTTCCTGACTGTTGCTGCTATGGACAACTGTGTGAGACAAGCCATGTATCCTGAAATTCAGCATCTCTAATAAATGYAAGTATTGTTTTTGTACAATGATGGGTCCTCATTCTATCACCTCCATTGGCTACTCTCGGTCTGCTTCCTTACAAGTAGTTATTGACTCAACATTTTCARCTTTTTAATCATTTTAATTTGTAAAAACGTCAAAACAAAATTCCCCTTTGACATTGTGGGTTATTGTGTAGATCAGTGGCACAATATCAATTGATCAATCTTTAAATTCGGACTGTAACACAACCAATGTTGGGGRAAAAAAATATTTAAAAAAGTCAAGGAGCGTGAATACTTCCTGAAGGCACTATGTATTAAATGTGAGTGGAGAGAGTTACTTTTATAGCCTTGCGCATGCGCCGTGGGAGCTTGGTATTGAGCTACTAGCTAACATCCTTGAGTCAAAGTCTGATCCCATCAATATTTGCTTGTCCGTAACGTTAGCTGACTGTCCCTGCATCATGTTTCGAGCCGCCGTCCGACTTTCAGTGTCCGGTGCCCGGAGTTTGACACGGCCACAGCTCGGACGTACAGGTATTATTGTGTTATCACCTAATTTCGAAGTTTGGTACATTCATGCGGAAATCACTGTCGGCAGTCGTTATTGGCTGGCTAGCTAACGTTAGCATGTTGTTACTAGCACAATCAGTTGCGGATGGATAACTACAAAATACAAGTTTTCGGTGAACTACAAGTGGTAGACGTGTTAGCTGAGCTATATCACTTTAATCCTTAAAACAAATGTAATGTTTTAAAAGCGCGTAGTAATATTCAAGTGTTTAAAAAAAAATATGTCCTTGCAATGACCGACTACTTGAGGTGAGGCTTAGGCCTGTAACTAGCTAGCAAGTTAACCAGCTAATGCCATAACCATGGCTTGTATGTGTCTAATGCTAGCTAGCGAATTAGCATTGGATAGCAGATGGCTTGCCAGCCATGTCTAACTAGGTAAAGGTTCTCGTTAACTAGCTTACGTTTACATATAGACTGGAATGGGAACTCGAAATGCTAGATTGTGCTTTTAAACCAAGGACTAACATTAGCTAGTACTAACAAGGCAGCAACTCTAGTTAGCATACCAGCTCGGCTAACTAGTAGGTAACTACTGCTCAGAACTGCTGGTTAATAGTGCAT
The DNA here is from genome assembly GCF_002910315.2 of Salvelinus sp. IW2-2015. Classification (NCBI taxonomy): domain Eukaryota; kingdom Metazoa; phylum Chordata; class Actinopteri; order Salmoniformes; family Salmonidae; genus Salvelinus; species Salvelinus sp. IW2-2015. The sequence continues at coordinate 6,071,674 of NC_036853.1, forward strand.
GCTGCATAATCCATTAAACCGCTCACTGCTTTGGTGCCTATTGACGATGGTATATTATGGCCAGGGGTATTTTAAGATCCCTGAARCTCGTTCTGAACATGGGCGGCCACCTGTGCTTAATTAGCTAGCATGCTCCAAACACCGGTGTRAAGGCTTCAGTGTGGCTGGTGCCTAGCCGAATTTAGCTAACCGTGTATATGACTCCCTTAAAATACCTTCGGCAATAGTACTGTTTGTCCATTTTRAAATTTGAAGCCAGTATTCACTTCCTCTATAGTCCGATMGGTCAATTTGTTTTTGCAGATATCKTAATTGCACAATTTTACAGCTAAKATGTKTGGTGCAGTATTTYTCAATGAGAAAATGGTCATGAACTAGTAGTCTCTCGTTGAATAACAAAAATACTTTATTGAAGAATCCCTACTGTTGACCAATCACCGATGAAGGGGTGTAGACTTCGGCTCCGTACTTCCGTTTTCCTCAATATCATTTGTGCCCGAACAGCCGAAAAAAACCTTACCGAAGTCCAAAACAAACAAACGATGAAATAAGTACGAACTGTTTCGGCTGGGAAGCATGCAGACGCCTTATGGCGTAACTGGGGAGGAAGTGTCGTTCACTTCAACTGGAGGCACACACAGTTTATGGAATGTGCAAAGCTGCTACAGTAAGTGTTTAAGASTATTTCTCGCTGATATGAAAGGTAAGGGGCATATCAGTATATGGTTTGAAAACCATTTATCAAGTGACGRTTATTGACTTTAAAACGTTAACACAGCGTCGGAATTTTAGTTCACCAACCGTGGTCGACGCAAACCACTGAAACCCCTATTGTTAAATTAAGAAGGGTTTTCTAGAGCGAGGTGCTGCAGTGCACTGCATAGCTCAAGCCATAGCAAATGCCATTACTGGCATAACTTGTTAGCTATATTTTCTCAACCTATATTGGAACATATTTGGTTCTTAGAAAGCATAACTWACTTTGCCTGGCTACCCAGACTCCTTGCTACGGACAAACGCGGACGTTAGTATATTCTCCACAATGAGTTTGGGTACCTCCCTGTCCCTTCACTGAAAGCTCACACATTTGGGGCTGTCGGATTGGTTGGACCAGACCCAGCTCACAGGTGGGTAAAGCAGCGGTAAAAAAATAATAATTGTAATTGGCTTTGATACTCTGATTGGTTAGACGATCCAAATGCTGATTACTTTGTACAACACCCCTCGTCACCACAAATGACWAAAAATKATGGCAGTCTCAGGCTGAAGTATGTAGCGAACGACAGAGCAGCGGAAGAATTTAGTCAGTCGTCGGGCTATAATTTACTGTGCCGTCAAACCTGGCTTCCATTCCCTCACCCTGAATGCCCTGTTGGACTGTGAACAATTTAAGCGGTAGTGGTGCCATGACTGCCATTTAGCTAGGTCATGCAAGTACACTGGCGACAATCCAACGGGACTCCACAACCTTTCCAAGTACTCTGGGGCTGCACTTACACAGCCCTATTCTGATCTTTTTCACTAATTGGTCTTTTCACCAATCAGATCAGCTTGCCGAAAGATCTGATGTGATTGGTCAAAATACCAATTGATGGGGGGGGGGAAATGTCAGTTTTTACTTATTTACATCTACAGCCCTAGTAGATGTAGCCAAATACACGTGATTAGGGATGGCTCTGCTACCCAACCCCTGACCTTATACATCAGGTTAGGGCTGGGTAGGGCCTGTTTTTTCCCCCATCAATAACTAGGGTACGGGCAGGGCTCGATTATCACTAAATGGATCATTTTGAAGCTGAGTGCTCTGCTTGCTGTGCAGTAAAGTCATAACATGGTGTCAGAAGTGCTTCAACCTCATCAAATATAAGACAAATTATTTCACAAAATGTTTGCTTTTTATCGGAGTTTGGAGTAGTTAAATAAATAAATGTTATTTGTCATATGCGCCAAATTACAACCGGTGTAGACCTTACTGTGAAATGCTTACTTACAAGCCCTTAACCAATAATGTAGTTCAAGAAATAGTGTAAAGAAATTATTTACCAAATAAACTAAAGTAACACAATAAAATAACAATAATGAGGCTATATACAGGGGGTACCGAGTTTATGCGCGGGGGTACAGTTAAGTTGAGGTCATTTGTACATGTACAGTGAGGGAAAAAAGTATTTGATCGCATGCTGATTTTGTACGTTTGCCCACTGAAAAAGAAATGATCAGTCTATAATTTTAATGATAGGTTTATTTGAACAGTGAGAGACAGAATAACAAAAAAATCCAGAAAAACACATGTCAAAAATGTTATAAATTGATTTCCATTTTAATGAGGGAAATATGTATTTGACCCCCTCTCAATCAGAAAGATTTCTGGCTCCCAGGTGTATTTTATACAGGTAATGAGCTGAGATTAGGAGCACACTCTTAAAGGGAGTGCTCCTAATCTCAGTTTGTTACCTGTATAAAAGACACCTGTCCACAGAAGCAATCAATAAATCAGATTCCAAACTCTCCACCATGGCCAAGACCAAAGAGCTCTCCAAGGATGTCAGGGACAAGATTGTAGACCTACACAAGGCTGGAATGGGCTACAAGACCATCGCCAAGCAGCTTGGTGAGAAGGTGACAACAGTTGGTGTGATTATTCGCAAATGGAAGAAACACAAAAGAACTGTCAATCTCGCGGAGTTGCAATGATCATGAGAACGGCCTGGGGCTCCATGCAAGATCTCACCTCGTGGAGTTGCAATGATCATGAGAACGGTGAGGAATCAGCCCAGAACTACACAGGAAGATCTTGTCAATGATCTCAAGGCAGCTGGGACCATAGTCACCAAGAAAGCAATTGGTAACACACTACGCCGTGAAGAACTGAAATCCTGCAGCGCCCGCAAGGTCCCCCCTGCTCAAGAAAGCACATATACATGCTGTCTGAAGTTTGACAATGAACATCTGAATGATTCAGAGGACAACTGGGTGAAAGTGTTGTGGTCAGATGAGACCAAAATGGAGCTCTTTGGCATCAACTCAACTCGCCGTGTTTGGAGGAGGAGGAATGCTGCCTATGACCCCAAGAACACCATCCCCACCGTCAAACATGGAGGTGGAAACATTATGCTTTGGGGGGGGTTTTCTGCTAAGGGGACAGGACAACTTCACCGCATCAAAGGGACGATGGACAGGGCCATGTACCGTCAAATATTCGGTGAGAACCTCCTTCCCTCAGCTAGGGTATTGACAATGGGTCGTGGATGGGTATTCCAGCATAACAATGACCCAAAACACACGGCCAAGGCAACAAAGGAGTGGCTCAAGAAGAAGCACATTAAGGTCCTGGAGTGGCCTAGCCAGTCTCCAGACCTTAGTCCCATAGAAAATCTGTGGAGGGAGCTGAAGGTTCGAGTTGCCAAACGTGTGGGACACAATCCCTCCTGAGATGTGTGCAAACCTGGTGGCCAACTACAAGAAACGTCTGACCTCTGTGATTGCCAACAAGGGTTTTGCCACCAAGTACTAAGTCATGTTTTGCAGAGGGGTCAAATACTTATTTCYCTCATTAAAATGCAAATCAATTTATAACATTTTTGACATGTGTTTTTCTGGATTGTTTTGTTGTTATTCTGTCTCTCACTGTTCAAATAAACCTACCATTAAAATTATAGAGTGATCATTTCTTTGTCAGTGGGCAAACGTACAAAATCAGCAGGGGATCAAATACTTTTTTCCCTCACTGTAGGTAGGCGTAAAGTGACTATGCATAGATAATCAACAGCGAGTAGCTGAGCAGCCCAAATGTTGTTGCTATGGATACTCAGCCCCTCCCATGTTTTGAACTGGCATCTGAATATCTGTGCAATGAAAGTGGTCTGTGCGGCCTGACTAGAGTCTGAGGCGATGCTCTAGTCAGACTTAGGCTCTCTATTCCCCAAAGAAAAGGGGCGGGGCTGACCCAAAATCCATGGTTGTATAAGACTGAGGTGCTGATGAATTTGTTTAATAATCCATGTATCTTTTCCTGCAGCTTCCCCTGGCCCAGAGGTGTTACTCCATGGTGGGAAAGCTGAATCGGACGAGGAGTTTATGCCCGCTGGTAACCTATTTTAACAAGGAAGATATTGATGCATGGGAGCTGAGGAAAGGTGAGTGACGAAGGAAATACAATGGTCAGCCCTACGATTATGACGAGAACCATAGTGCACAGTTGCATTGGATTTACTTGGAAGAGAGTATGTAGATGGAGAGAGATTTACAGTTGACTAGATATCAGTAGTTCTCAACTAGGGTTGTGCAGTCATGACATTTTGTCAGCCGGTAACTGTCATGCAAATAACTGCCGGTCTCATGGTAATTAAACCGTTAATTAACAAAGCATGTTAGCATCTTCACGCATAGCCTAACGAGCCACTGATGCGGACCTTTGGAACATCTACAATTGAAAGTCTAATAAATCCAATTCATACTGAACAAAATATAAATGCACCAATATAAAATATTTGTCTTAATTACAGTTCATATAAGGTTCAGTCAATTGAAAAAATGAATTAGGCCCTAATGTATGGATTTCACATAACTGGGCAGGGGCGTAGCCTGGGAGGGATAGGCCCACCCACTGGGGAGCCAGGCTCAGCCAATCAGAGGGAGTTTTTTCCCCACAAAATGGCTTTATTACAGAGCCGATCATACTCAGAAAGGTCTCAAAGAAACGCCGATTGTGGAAAATGTCTATTTCAGAAGAAAGAATACCGTATTTCTCACCATAGACTATTCTCCATTTTAATTTGGTATTTACATAACCTACGAATGTGTTGAATTATCTTCTTTTTTTAATGGTTTTTAGAACATTTTTGCAAATTTATTAACAATATAAAAATGTGTATTACATTTACATAAGTATTCAGACCCTTTACTCAGGACTTTGTTGAAGCAGCGATTACAGCCTGGAGTTTCTTGGGTATAACACTACATGCTTGGCACACCTGTATTTGGAGTTTTTCCCCATTTCTTCTCTGCAGATCCTCTCAAGTTCTGTCAAGATGGATGGGGAGCTTCGCTGCACAGCTGTTTTCAGGTCTCCAGAGATGTTTGATTGGGTTCAAGTCCAGGCTCTGGCTGGGCCACTCAAGGACAGAGACATGTCCCAACCTTCGCCCCAGTCTGAGGTCCTGAGTGCTCTGGAGAAGGTTTTCATCAAGGATCTCTCTGCAACTTGCTCCATTAATCTTTCCCTCGATCCTGCACTAGTCTTCCAGTCGCTGCCGCTGAAAAACATCCCTACAGCATGATGCTGCCACCAACATGCTTCATCGTAGGGATGGTGTCAGGTTTCTTCCAGGCGTGACGCTTGGCATTCAGACCAAAGATTTAATCTTGGTTTCGTCAGACCAGAGAATCTTGTTTCATGATCAGAGTCCTTTAGGTGTCTTTTGGCGAATTCCAAGTGGGCTGTCGTGTCTTTTACTGAGGAGTGGCTTCCGTCTGGCCACTCTAACATAAAGGTCTGATTGGTGGAGTGTTGCAGAGATGGTTGTCCTTCTGGAAGGTTCTCCCATCTCCGCATAGGAACTCTGGAGCTCTGTCAGAGTGACCATTGGGTTCTTGGTCACCTCCCTGACCGAGGCCCTTTTCCCCAGATTGCTCAGTTTGGCCGGGCGGCYAGCTTTAGGAAGAGTCTTGGTGGTTCCAAACTTCCATTTAAGAATTATGGAGGTCAYTGTGTTCTTGGACCTTCAATGCTGCAGAAATGTTGGTACACTTCCCCAGATCTGTGCCTCGACACAATCCTGTCTCGGAGCTCTACGGACAATTCCTTCGACCTCATGGGTTGGTTTATGCTCTTGACATGCACTGTCAACTGTGGGACCTTATATAGACCGGTGTGTGCCTTTCCAAATTGTCTAATCAATTGAATTTACCGCAGGTGGACTCCCAAGTTGTAGAAATATCTCAAGGATGATCAATTGAAACAGGATGCACCTGAGCTCAATTTCAAGTCWCATAGCAAAGGGTCTGAATACTTAAGTAAATTTAAGTATTTCTGTTTAGTTTTTATAAATGGGCAAACATTTCTAAACCTGTTTTCGATTTGTCATTTAGGGGGTATTGTGTGTAGACAGAGGGGGGGGGAAATACATGTAATTTATTTTAGAATAAGGCTGTAACGTAACAATGTGGGTAAAAAGTCAAGGGGTCTGAATACTTTCCGAATACACAGTGCATACATGTCAGCCTACTAATTATACAAATAGGCCCTATTATATTTCAAAATTAAAATCAAATTCGCTAGCTTCTACTGGCTTTATCATGGTTTAAATGATTCCAGTCTGTATAATACAGTACAGTAATACAGTTCACTCAAAGATTAGCCTACTGGAGATRGTTTCATTGATTTACCCAAGAGAACATATAGCTAGCTCCATCTATGGGCTTTAATGTTTTTCACTCGTGYGTAATGTGCAGTAGCCTTTATCATATGTATTGGATAACGCCGCAATCCTTTGGGCTTCCTTGGGCTCATTATTAAATGTATTTTTTTAATATAGTACTCCTAAAATGTATTTCATGTATGGCTCGTTAGGCTCCGGGAGCATCAGGCTTGAATTTTCGATCAAAGTTCTAATCAAATCCAGACATATTTATATACTTTTGAATGACCCTTCCGGTTTTGGCGGGAAATCCTGGGTTACCTGGGAATAAAGTGATTTATTCTCGGGATGGAACATTTTTCTAAAATACAGGTATGCACTTGAATAGAGGACTCTCTTCCTGCAGTTCATTTTCATGCCAGCCAGGTACGCTACTCTTGTCGTGAAGCGACGCGATATTGATATTAATTCATTAATATTAGTTAAGTTGCGAAATAAATAGATGGGCCTAGCCTATAGAACGCTGATGTGATCTTTTTAATATGGCCCATCAACTTTCTCTCTCAGTTGCGTAGCCTATAGAAAAACTGTACAACATGGCTTTTAATAGAAAGTTATTTTAAATCCATGCATCAACCAGCAATGAGGAGCTGGCTCTCACTGAACAGGTGCTCCTATTACGCTCCAACTCAATGCCAGGGCTCTTTTATTTTTTATTTCATTAGCATTTSATGTCAGAGATAAGAGGGACATTAGAGCACTGAGTACCAGGCCATCAGCACGTTTTTGTAGGCTGTGAATGACCATCAGCGACATCCGAGCATTTTGAAGAAGCCTAGTTGCCATGACTCAACGGTCAGATGGTCACCATGCCAGCCCTATGCTCAACCTGTTCTGGTTACTGAACCCCAATCATATTTTCCTCTGCCCTGAGTCTTCCCCAGGGGTAATGGTAGTATGGCAGAAGCAGCGCCCTAGATGAGCAAAAACATTTTTAAAGGAATGATTTGAGTGCACAAATCTATCCTTTTGGAGTCTCACAGACCAAGTGACTTGCCGTCATTAGTTTTGAATAAGCAACTGTTGTTAAAAGTAGACCTCTTCTATCATCCTGTGGTAACTAACCTGCCGTTGTTTGTCCAGGGATGAACACGCTGATTGGATACGACCTGGTGCCTGAGCCTAAGATCCTGGAAGCAGCCCTCCGAGCCTGCCGCAGGTTAGATGACCTGGCTAGTGCCATGCGTATCCTGGAGGCTGTCAAGGTGAGTTGGAGGATGCTCCTCTGAACCTTTAAAATGATAACGATCAGTGCTATAAGAACACGTGTTGAATGGCAATGTTTCAGCATGACCCCTTTGAGTGGCCTAGTCACTAGTCTATCCCCTATTCTGTATTTTTCCTCTGGACATGAGGTATATTACAAACTCCCAATTTTATATATATTTTTTTGTAATCATTCTGCTCAGAAATAAGCAAAACATAAAAGCTGCAGCACCTCTTTTTATATATCATGTTTTGCTACACATCGTCCCTGACATTTTTCTCAAAGCAGTTGGTTTATGTTCTTTCCCCAGGACAAATCTGGCCCCCACAAAAACATCTACCCATACTTAATTCAGGAGCTGCGACCAACACTAGATGAGCTTGGTATCTCTACACCTGAAGAGCTTGGCATGGACTAAGTATAGATCGGTAGGTATCCAATGGACATGCACTGTCTAAGCAATAAGGGCCGAGGGTGTGGTAATAAGGGCCGAGGGGGTGTGGTACCGCAAAGCCCTGAGGTGCCTTATTGCTATTATAAACTGGTTAACAACGTAATTAGAGCAGTAAAAATAAATGTTTTGTCATACAGTCTGATATACCGGCTGTCAGCCAATCAGCATTCGAACCACCCAGTTTATTACAGTCTTTATACCCTGAATGCCAAATGAACCCCTACAGGCCTAGGCCAGGGGTGTCAAACATACAGCCCGATTCAGCCTGTGGAGGGTCTAATCGCCACACGTTTTGTTTGTAATTTTAAATAATATTTGTATTGGGGGGGGGGAAACAAACTCAATATGCTTTAAAATAACTAAAACCGAATTGAAACTGGTGTAGAAATTATAATTATTATTTTTACTGTGTCCAGCTTGCTGATAATCACTGAAATGAAAGCTAGATAGTCAGAGCATAAAACAATCTAAAACCAATGGGTGAAGGAGTATCTTTGGGCAAATTGACAGCAAATAAATATAACCAATTTTCAGTGCGGCCCTTCGGACCTAGTTAAAGACTAAATGAGTGACGCCCCAGGCAGTTGTATAGATCTTAGAGGATTGGATAGGTGATGGCTCCATCTTGTATATTACCCTTAGATAGGCCTAGTGGAAATGCAGCAATATTGCTTACACCTGTTCTCTAACTGAAATCATTTTTCCCTCCCTAGTTTTCTCTGGGCTGCTGTTGTCTCTGGGACTCTCTGGGCTGCTGTTGTCTCTCTGGGACTCTCTGGGAACCTTGTACTTCGTCTTTGCCTCGTATAATGTGTGATTATTTAATTTGGGCCTTTATTAAGTTCTTTTGCTTGTAAAATATTGATGAACCTAATAAAGGAAAAAAAACTTCTATTTTGTTGTTTTTTTGTGTCAAATGTGCTTCTTGGTATCATTTTAGATATGTTTGCATTTCAACATTGCAGGTGATTGTTATTATTTTCTTCCAGTTTTTAAATGTAACTAGGGAAGTCTGTTAAGAACAAATTCTTATTTACAAAGATGGCCTACACCGGCCAAACCCTAACCCGGACGATGCTGGGCCAATTGTCCTCCGCCCTATGTGATTGCCGATTGACTGAACTACAGATTGCCTTGCGTCATAAAGAACTATTAATTATTTGTAGATCAGTCACAATTTAACCAAAATGCCTCACGTCTGCTGGGGCGGCAGGTAGCCAAGTGGTAAGAGCTTTGGGCCAGTAACCGCAAGGTTGCTGGAGCGAATCCCCGAGCTGACAAGGTAAAAATCTGTAATTCTGCCCCTGAACAAGGCAGTTTAACCCACTCTTCCCTGGTAGGCCGTTACTGTAATTGACCGTTGAGGGGGTGGGTGCGGTCTGTCAGGAAGTCTAGGACCCATTTGCAAGGACCAWTCTAGCCATTTCAAAGTAGTCCATTTTCATCATTGTCTGACTGTGCTCAACTCAGGAATCGCCACCCAGTTGACTACTTTAAAATGGTAGAAGCCCTCTGGCAATGTCCATGCCAAAACGCATTATCTGTGATTTTAGTCTCTGACAACAGGCTGATGACAACACTAAGTTAGTTTTTGGGTATGTTGCCAAAAGGTGACCGAGCCATAGAGATGGATAGAGGACTCATTTGTATCGGTGTTGTTATAGCATGGGCAGCCACTCAGTGCATGTATAACCTAACCATTTCAAACATCTATTAAATCAAATAAACCTCAAGTAGCAAATGAGCAATTACATTTTTTTTGTTTACCAAATAAGATGCTCATTGACCTCCATACAAAACTCCTCACTTCTGGGCAGTGTTGTAAAGTACTACTGAAGTAGTTTATGTTTATGTATTTCTACTTTAATATTGATATATTTGGCAACTTTTACTTCACTACATTCCTAAACAAAATAATGTACTTTTACTCCATACATTTTCCGTGACACCCAAAAGTACTCGTTACATTTTAACAGGAAAATGGTCCTATTCTCACACTTATCAAGAGAACATCCCTGGTCATCTCTACTGCATCTGATCTGACGGACTCTAAACACAAATGCTTCTTTTGTAAATTATGTCTGAGTGTTGGCGTGTGCCCTTGGCTATTCGTCAATAAAAATAACATAACAAATGTGTGCTGTCTGGTTTGCTTAATATATAAGGAAGTTGAAATGATTTATACTTTTATCAATTTGTATTTGTAACATGCGCCAAATACAACAGGTGACAACCTTACAGTGAAATGCTTACTTACAAGCCCTTAACCAACAATGCAGATTAAAATAAAAACAAACATTTTAGCAATTCCATTTACTTTTTATACTTAAGTATTTTTAAAACCAAATACTTTTACTCAAGTAGTATTTTACTGCGTGCCTTTTACTTGAGTCATTTTCTATTAAGATATCTTGACTTTTACTCCGGTATGACTACTGAGTACTTTTTCCACCACTGCTTTGGGGTTTATTTTCGTGGATACATTTTGGGCAGAGAAACCGCTCACTTCGCTTCTTCCTCTGTCCATGGTCTCTGAGATCCTCCGTACATCCTGACCTTGAATGATTTGCTTTACAATGTTTTAATTCCTTATATTGCATTCGAGTAGCACTATAGCACCGGAGAACGTATAAGCCTACTACTAAACGAAATACTCTTGCACTGCTCTACCGTGACTATAGCAACTGGTGATGCAGTCCGTCATGTTATAGTATGTCTATGCCACCAGGGAGCAGAATCGAGTCCTGACTTTGATAAGTACTGTAACAGATTTTTATATGCGGTTTTGACTAGAGTATAGTTTGTCAGAATTTACCATAATGCACTTTTTTATAGCCGGTTAGGATAATTAAGTTAACGTTAGGAAAAGCGTTTATCTAAAATGCACCAAAGAAAATCCACGTTCGACTTCAATTTGACAAACTATATTCTGTATAAACCATGACCTTTATATGCGCTCATCACGCTGAAGCGCATGGATGGCCTCCATTATAAAATGGGGGAGACTACATCAACATGGCCAAAGAACAGATCTAGATATGGATTGTAGGCATATACACAATTATTCAAAGGGTTATTGCATAAACATGGTATGGTTATAGTTTGATGGTATAGAAATATGCAATGCAAAGACATTGATAACCGCTGTCTGGTCTCTGCACCAGTGTAAAATGTGATCGTACTTCCTAGCATTGTTTTTAAAGAAATGACTGTCTAGCCAGTGGGCCCAGATGATTGGTGTTTCTTCTGATGATATACACAAGGAAGTAAGTAGCACGTTAGATGAGCGGGGCAACAGTATGTTGATGGTTGTAGATTAGTCTGTTGGCATGGAAATAACTGAATTAGCAGGGAGCTAATGTGACCATTACAATTACAGCATGCTAAGCTAACTCGCTCTTACAGCAATAACATACAAAAAGCACACCTCAGGACGCCCCCAACACCTAACAGGTACCATACATATAAACATCAGGACATGTACATAGTGAATTCATACACATTGTAAATATGAGAATATAATACAGTATTTCAGAACGTGACCGACTGCATGCATGTCAATATCAGACGGGGAAGAATTTATGTTCGCGATCTCCCCTAATCTGCAAGCATGACCAATGGCATAACACCTTTTTGATAYGTAAATCCAACCAACCAATAGGAATACATAAACATTGAATACATATTTCTGCAGAGTCAAGTGGGAACGCAACTAACCCTGCTACACGTGCAAAATACGTTGATCACCCATAGATACATGTATTGTTGTTGGTTAGTTGGATATAAACTATGCTATGAAAAACAGCTTCACATAGCAGGCTACAGTTGCGTCATTTATTCTATAAATACTATTCATAGTGAAAAGTATTTCATTTTGCTGTGTGAGGAGCACTGTGGTAAGAATTGACCAACACCATAATGTTGCAAACGAAGAGGCACCACTTTTCAAGTAGGGCGGGCCTTCTCTTGTTACTGTGGGGGTGTAGTAGACTACTAACCTATACAGGCAAAGACAATCAAGACTAGGGTGGGTTTTTTATGTTCAGGCTGCGGTCAGGGAGGTGAGGCCCGGCATTTACCCTACACTGGCCTCCTCGCCAATCTTCCTATCACAACCGTTACAGGCATTATATGGATTTCAACCGAAAGTTTATCATAATAAACTATATTGGCATATAAATTGATTTACGTAGGCGAGAGAACGAGTGGAAAAGAAGGTTAAATTGGGAAGCTGAGGGGAGGATGGAAAACTCGAAATCGCAAATGGTGAGTTTCGATCGRGTCAGTCCGCTGCTGACTGACGGTTTCCTTTGGCACCGTGCCCCATTTAGTTAGATACTGTAACAAATTGGGCAACAATCGTGAAAGTGATATGTAGTTTTACACTTTTGAAACTAATATTTTATAAACCATGATGGGACGACATTTTGTTACCTGGTCGGCGAATTGTTTACCTTATTCCTATACGTGTTTAAACATGATTGAGGCACTACTTTGGAAAACTAGGCGACTGTTGTACACGTCATGTTTGCTTTACCATCACCACGGAGCAGAAGAGATCACCTTTTGGAAAGTTGTAGATTGATACATTGTTGTCGATGGAATCTCGTGAAATAAACATTCGACGACATGTTTTCTATTCACCTTATAACACTTTGTAGATCAATCATAATTGTAAATTAATCTGTTGGCATTGTTTAAATGTAATTTAGACCAGGCGTGAGATGTATTTTTCTCAACAATAAGTTTGTTTGAGCCATCCACGTGCCAGTGCATCCTATTTATAAAAATAAAAAAAACATAATTGGGGACTGTACTAACGGTCATTTCGATAGGGGCCTATTTTATCTAACCAATTTGGTTTAATAAATAATATTAAATTAATCATATTTTCCCTTTTGATGTCTTATTGGGCATAATACCGTGTGGTAGGTAACTTCCCCTGTTTATCAAAGAAAACATGCCTCCCCTTGCACGGTTTTTAAATAACTTGGAACATGCTGAAAAGAAAAGTCAATTATAGAAACGGTGTTGACTCTTCCACTGCCGCCATTTTCTTTCAGGTTAACTTATAGACCTATATGTTAACAGCTGGCCATACATTGTGTAGGTAAAATTCTGAAGTGGAGTGGTTGAAGCAGCAGAACCCTAGCCAGCAGAGCCGTCCTGCTTGCTTACTGGCYGCACTAGGGGCAGACAGCATTCCTGTGTACATTAAGACATTGAGTAGCCATTGTGAGATATGGCTAGGAAAATGTACCTCAATCCAGGGATGAGAWATGCATTGKAATCTGAATTGGCCCATTATTCCAAATGTGCTATACTTAAGCTAGCAGTTTAATCTTTACGGTGTGACAATGCATTTCTCATCCTTGGATTGAGGAACATCTTCAGAGACACATATTGTGCTATTCTTTATTTATTTTGCTCTAGCACTACACRGCTGATTCAAATAACCAACTCATCATCAAGCTTTGATTCTTTGAATTGTCTGTGTAGTGCTTGGGCAAACACCAAAATGTGCACTCAGGGGGGCAGGGACGAGTTTGGGAAACCCTGTCTTAATATACACAGGAATGCTGTCCGACCCTGGTGCAGCTGTAACCAAGCAGGTTGGATCTGCTGGCTACCCAGAACCCCACATATAGAAAAAGCTTACACCCCTGTAACACCCAGCCATACACTACATAACTATACAAATAAGATATTCTATCTTTGGGGAAAATCTTAATTATTATATATATATATTTTTTAATTGAACATTTAACTAGGCAAGTCAGTTAACAACAAATTGTTATTTAAAATGATGACCTCTACAATGTATCTGTGTGGACATTGTTTATCTCTAGTCTATAAATTCCATAATGTATCTTTTTTTGTACAATATTTTTACTTCCTTACATCTGTRGGGGAAAAATAAGATATCTGTTTACAATATATTTACTCTCTACATTTCGTTCCTTTCGTCTCCCTACAGCCCAACCTATCGCAGGAGGCTGGGGGGGGTCTGGGTCTGGGTAGCCCTGTTGGTGTCAGACTAGAGGCTGTGATGGAGCAGCTCCAGAGACAACAGGAGGCCAAGCTGGAGATGGACCGGCAGGAGAAACACCTCCGCCAGGCTCAAATGATGTTCATTAAACASGTAACTGCGACCCGGAACACTGGAGTCCCCCTGGACTCTGCCTTCCTGGGCAAACGGGTGGAAGGAACCGGGACAGGAAGGACCCCTCAGATGGGTCAGCAACAGRCCGAGGCTGGTGGTAGTAACAGCAACACTCAACGTGTTGTGCATAGGGAGAATGGAGAAGAGGAGCTGGGAGGTGAAGGGTCAGAGGAAGAAGATGAGGAAGAAGAAAGGATGGCATATGAAGAAGAGAACAGTGAGGAGGATGATGATGATGGTGGCCACATGACGAAGATGTCTCCACTCCAACAGGATAGTTCCTTATCTTCTTTTCCTCTGTATTCAACCTCTCCGTCAGCGGCTGCTCAACACAGCGCCKCTTCCCTTCCTATGAATCTAAAGCAAGAGTCTGAGGAGAAGGAGCAGTCTACCACAGAACAACATCCCTTCACATCATCCAATGGATTTGGAGATTGGAGCTTTGATGATGGACCATACAAACAAGTAAGTTGTATTTCACCCTTCATTCAACCCCTTACACTCTATAAATGTTTTGTGGTAAGATTTTACATTCCAAAAGCCAGGAGTGTGATCTACTTCCACTTGAAGAACATTGGAATGGGTCTCTACGGGGAATGGGTCTCTACGGGGAATGGGTCTCTACGGGGACTGGGTCTCTACGGGACTGGGGTCTCTACGGGGAATGGGTCCTTACGGGGAATGGGTCTCTACGGGAATGGGTCTCTACGGGGACTGGGTCTCTACGGGGACTGGGTTCTACGGCGACTGTCTCTACGGCGACTGGGTCTCTACGGCGACTGGGTCTCTACGGGGATGGGTCTCTACGGGGACTGGGTCTCTACGGGGAATGGGTCTCTACGGGGACTGGGTCTCTACGGGGAATGGGTCTCTACGGGGAATGGGTCTCTACGGGGACTGGGTCTCTACGGGGAATGGGGTCTCTACGGGGACTGGGTCTCTACGGGATGGGTCTCTACGGCGACTGGGTTCTCTACGGGGAATGGGTCTCTACGGGGATGGGTCTCTACGGGGAATGGTCTCTACGGGGACTGGGTTCTACGGCGACTGGGTCTTACGGGGACTGGGTCTCTACGGGGAATGGTCTCTACGGGGACTGGGTTCTACGGCGACTGGGTCTCTACGGCGACTGGGTCTCTACGGCGACTGGGTCTCTACGGGGAATGGGTCTCTACGGGGACTGGGTCTCTACGGGGACTGGGTTCTACGGGGAATGGGTCTCTACGGGGACTGGGTCTCTACGGGGAATGGGTCTCTACGGGGACTGGGTCTCTACGGGACTGGGTTCTCTACGGGAATGGGTCTCTACGGGGACTGGGTCTCTACGGGACTGGGTCCTACGCGACTGGGTCTCTACGGGAATGGGTCTCTACGGGGAATGGGTCTTACGGGGAATCGTGGGTCTCTACGGGGACTGGGTCTCTACGGCGACTGGGTCTCTACGGGGACTGGGTCTCTACGGGGAATGGTCTCTACGGGGAATGGGTCTCTACGGGACTGGGTCTCTACGGCGACTGGGTTCTCTACGGGGAATGGGTCTCTACGGGGAATGGGTCTCTACGGGGAATGGGTAGCCTAAACTGTAGGAAGACACTGGTGGTGTGTATGCTTTACTGAGAAATTAGCATTCGGTGTCCCATGTGCAGCAAACAGCCCAGCAGCAGACATAATATTGAATCCACACATGAATTTACCATGTTACAAAAGTGTTCACGGAGTTTTTTTGTGTTTTTTCCCCCTCCATTGATCACAGCAGTTCTATGTAAAAACAGGCTATTATCTACTGTTTGCCTACTGCAAAGTGGTATGTAGTCACTTTTAATGACTGGCTCCATATGAAACTTGTATAATGCTTCACAGTGAGGGGAGGAGGAAGGGCCATCTTATTTTTCTTCTTCTGTTGTTTTGTTTCCATCCCTCCTTGCTCTCTGTTGACCCAGTCACACTGAGAGTCAAGGACCGAACACTGGCACACGGCCATCTCTGCTCCTGCTGCTAAAATAATATAGTAACATACAATGTCCCACTTTAGCAAAACTGTGTTTTTATCCAAAATGACTTGGTAGACTAGAGTGATTGCATAGAGCCTACATTTTTATATTCTATTGACGAGCTGTTAACATAAATGGAATAGCTGGCCAGCACACTGAGATTAATGCGTTTTTTAGTAGGGGTGTGATCCTTATTGGACATGAACTCATGACTTTGGCATTGCTTGTAGCACACAGACAGCCTGCACTGTTTCTGCTTCCTGTTTCTTCACATGTAGAGGTCAGGCAGAGAGCACAGAGAACTGTGTTCTCCCGGCAGCTAGCCTAACAGGAAGGGGAGAGGAGGTTATTCTCCCACTTTCTTCTTTGTCATCTGTCTTCCTGGCCACTAGCCCAACAGGAGGGGAGTTTATTCAGCCCGGACGCTCCAGGGGTTTTCCCACCTTCTCCTTTCGGCTGGTGTGACTTCTTCTTGGTTACGTCCCAAATGTCACCCTATACCTTATATAGTGCACTACTTTCTACATGGACTCTGGTCAAAAGTAGTGCACTATATAGGGAATAGGGTGCCGTTTGGGAGGGTACCCTCCACACTCTCCACACAGAAGGGTTCTTGGCAGAGCTAAGTAGCCTTGGCCTCTGTCCAAGACACTGTTGAATGAATGGGAACTACTGGAAACAGCTGGTTCAGAGTGAGATGTGATAGGCCATAAAGTGGGAGACTAGTATTTGTGGATGAATATGACACCAAATACATTTTTTTTGGGGGGGTTGGGGTGGCAATCAAATCAAATTGTATTTGTCACATGCGCCGAACACAACAGGTGTAGWTCTTACAGTGAAATGCTTACCTACAAGCCCYGAATCAACAATGCAGTTAAGAAAAATACCTAAAAAAAATAAGAAATGTAAAGTAACAAATAATTAAAGAGCAGCAGTAAAATAACAATAGCGAGGCTATATGCAGGGGGTACCGGTATTTKATATTTTAATTAGGATCCCCATTAGCCAGCAGCTACTCTTCCTGGGGTCCACACAAAACATGAAACATTATACAGAACATAATTAGACAAGAACAGCTCAAGGACAGATCTACATACATACATCTTGGCCATGTTCTGTTATAATCTCCACCCGGCACAGCCAGAAGASGACTGGCCACACCTCATAGCCTGGYTCCTCTCTAGGTTTCTTCTTAGGTTCTGGCCTTTCTAGGGAGTTTTTCCTAGCCACCATGCTTCTACACCTGCATTGCTTGCTGTTTGGGGTTTTAGGCTGGGTTTCTGTACAGCTCTTTGAGATATCAGCTGATGTAAGAAAGGCTTTATAAATACATTTGATTGATTTGATTTTTAAAAAGGCACACGTAGTCTACATATCAATACATACACACAAACTATCTAGGTCAAATAGGGGAGAGGTGTTGTGCCGTGAGGTGTTGCTTTATCTGTTTTTTAAAACCAGGTTTGCTGTTTATTTGAGCAATATGAGATAGGAGTTCCATGCAATAAGTGCTATGTATAATACTGTACGTTTTCTTGAATTTGTTCTGGATTTGGGGACTGAAAAGACCCCTGGTGGCATGTCTGGTGGGATACGTGTGTGTGTGTAAGTTGACTATGCAAATAATTTGGGATTTTCAACACATTAATGTTTCTTATAAAATGAAGTGATACAGTCAGTCTCTCCTCAACTCATAGCCAAGAGAGACTGGCATGCATAGTATTAATATTAGCCCTCTGATTATAATTAAGAGCAAAATGTGCAGCTCTGTTCTGGGCCAGCTGCAGCTTAACTAGGTCTTTCCTTGCAGCACTGGACCACATGACTGGACAATAATCAAGATTAGACAAAACTAGAGCCTGTAGAACTTGCTTTGTGGAGTGTGGTGTCAAAAAAATGGAGCATCTCTTTATTACGGCTAGACCTCTCCCCATCTTTGCAACCATTGAATCTATATGTTTTGACCATGACAGTTTACAATCTAAGCAAACGCCAAGTAATTTAGTCTCCTCAACTTGTTCAACACCCACACCATTTATTACCAGAATCAGCTGAGGTCTAGTACTTAAGGAATCATTTGTACCAAATAAAATACTCTTAGTTTTAGTGATGTTCAGGACCAGTTTATTACTGGCCACCYGTTCCAAAACAGACTGCAACTCTTTGTTTAGGGTTTCAATGACTTCACTAGATGTGGTTGCGATGCGTATATGGTTGAATCATCAGCATACATGGACACATGCTTTGTTTAATGCCAGTGGCAGGTCATTGGTAAAAATAGAAAAGAGTAGAGGGCCTAGAGAGCTGCCCTGCGGTACACCACACTTTACATGTTTAATATTAGAGAAGCTTCCATTAAAGAAAACCCTTTGAGTTCTATTGGATAGATAGCTCTGAATCTACGATATGGCAGAGGTTGACAAGCCATAACACAAGTTTTTTTAACAACCGGTTATGGTCCATAATATCAAAGGCTCACTGAAATCTAACAGTACAGCTCCCACAATCTTCTTATTATCAATGTCTTTCAACCAATCATCAGTCATTTGTGTCAGTGTAGTACATGTTGAGTGCCCTTCTCTGTAAGCATGCTGAAAGTCTGTTGTTAATTCGTTTACAGAGAAATAGCATTGTATTTGGTCAAACACAATTTTTTCCAACAGTTTGCTAAGAGCTGGCAGCAAGCTTATAGGTCTGCTGTTAGAACCAGTAAAGGCCACTTTACCACTCTTGGGTAGTGGAATTACTTTGGCTTCGTTCCAGGCCTGAGGACAAAGACTTTCCTCTAGGCTCAGATTAAAGATATGACAGATAGGAGTGGCTATAGAGGCAGCTACCATCCTCATTAGCTTTCCATCTAAGTTGTCAATGCCAGGAGGTTTGTCATTATTGATCGTGAACAATTATTTTTCAACATCTCCCACACAAACGTGACAAAATTCAAGCTTGCATGGCTTTTCTTTCATTGTTTTTTTATACATGAATATAATTGCTCACTGTTTGTCGTGGGTATTTCCTGCCTAAGTTTGCCCACTTTGCCAATGAAATAATCATTAAAATAATTGSCAACATCAAATGGTTTTGTGATGAATAAGCCATCTGATTCGATGAAAGATGGTGTTGAATTTGTCTTTCTGCCCATATTTTCATTTAAAGTACTCAATTTTTTCCCCATCATTCTTTATATCATTGATCTTAGCTTCATAATAAAGTTTAAACTCAACAAAAAGAATAGTCACAAAATTCCTCAATTTGCAGTAAGTCAGCCAGTCAGATGTGCAGCCAGAATATTAGCCACTCCTTTTGCCCCATCTCTTTGAACCATACAGTTTTTCAATTCCTCATCAATCCATGGAGCCTTAAGAAACTGACTGTTAGAACTGTTAACAGGTGCATGTGTATCAATAATTGGAAGAAGCAATTTCATAAATACAATAAGTGCAGTGTCTGGATGCTCCTCATTAATCACATCAGACCAACAAATATTTTTAACATCATCCACGTAAGAGTCACAGCAAAATCTTTTGTATGATCTCTTATACACTATTTTAGGCCCAGCTGTTGGAACTTTGGCTTTCCTTGATATATCCACTATATTGTGGTCACTGCATCTAATGGGTACGGATACAGCTTTAGAGCACAGTTCTACAGTATGAGTACAAATGTGATCGATACATGTGGATGATCTTGTACCTGTAGTGTTTTTAAACAGCCCGGTAGGTTGATAACAAAGTCAATGTGCGGAGGCACCGGTTAGTCGAGGTAACTGAGTAGTGCAGGTAGTCTGGGTATCCATTTAATTAGAGCAGCCTTTCTTAAAGTGTGGGTCGCGGACCTGTTAATGGTGGTCCGCAACGTTTCAGAGTAAATGTATAACTATTTCATTGATTACTGGAATTGATTTGGCCAAGTGCAACTGTGCTCACTGTTCAGTGCGCTCTCTGCTTAGCAACAGTCTCTGCTTAGCAACAGTCTCTGCTTAGCAACAGTCTCTGCTTAGCAACAGTTTGGCAGCTGTGGGAGTGGGAGATGCCCGTGTGTTTCGCGGTTTACCGGATCTTTTTTTTCTGCCGTTTTCTTGAAGATCCCTCCGCGACACACGCTGCACCGCTGTCGTTCAGCAGCAGATGATGCGCTGTCAGCTACTGACTTGCCATTCCCACTCGCCATCACTCACCGCTGTCATCAAATTGACTCAAGCTAGCCACAGTTCTGACTGAGCTCAATCATCATGAAACGTAAATACAGCAATGAGTTTCTCTCTCTTGGTTTCATAAAACTTTGAGAAATAACACGGGGCGCCCACAATGTGTTATGTGCGGAGAAGTGCTTAGTAATGAGTCAAAGCGAACAAGTTAATATAATGACACGTCCTGACCAAACATCCGCAGCATGATGGTAAACGCAGGGAGTTCTTTCAGAACAGGATAGAATGCTTCAGGTAACAGTGCTTCGACAGTGGAGAAGTCAGTCAGCTAGCAAGGCATTGTCATTTCATAACAGGTGATGATTAGCAGAAATAAGGGAGTACAGTCGTGGCCAGAAGTTTTGAAAATTTACACAAATATTAATTTTCACAGTTTGCTCTTCAGTGTCTTTAGATATTTTTGTCAGATGTTACTATGGAATACTGAAGTATAATTACAAGCATTTCATAAGTGTCAAAGGCTTTTATTGACAATTACATGAAGTTGATGCAAAGAGTCAATATTTGCAGTGTTGACCCTTCTTTTTCAAGACCTCTGCAATTCACCCTGGCAGGCTGTCAATTAACTTCTGGGCCACATCCTGACTGATGGCAGCCCATTCTTGCATAATCAATGCTTGGAGTTTGTCAGAATTTGTGCGTTTTTTGTTTGTCCACACGCCTCTTGAGGATTGACCACAAGTTCTCAATGGGATTAAGGTCTGGGGAGTTTCCTGGCCATGGACCCAAAATATCGATGTTTTGTTCCCCAAGCCACTTAGTTATCACTTTTGCCTTATGGCAAGGTGCTCCATTGTGCTAGAAAAGGCATTGTTCGTCACCAAACTGTTCCTGGATGGTTGGGAGAAGTTGCTCTCGGAGGATGTGTTGGTACCATTCTTTWTTCATGGCTGTGTTCTTAGGCAAAATTGTGAGTGAGTCCACTCCCTTGGCTGAGAAGCAACCCTCACATGAATGGTCTCAGGATGCTTTAGTGTTGGCATGACACAGGACTGATGGTAGCGTTCACCTTGTCTTCTCCAGACAAGCTTTTTCCGGATGCCCCAAACAATCAGAAAGGGGATTCATCAGAGAAAATTACTTTACCCCAGTCCTCAGCAGTCCAATCCCTGTACTTTTTGCAGAATATAGTCTGTCCCTGATGTTTTTCCTGGAGAGAAGTGGCTTCTTGGCTGCCCTTCTTGACACCAGGCCATCCTCCAAAAGTCTTCGCCTCACTGTGCGTGCAGATGCACTCACAYCTGCCTGCTGCCATTCCTGAGCAAGCTCTGTACTGATGGTGCCCCAATCCGGCTGCTGAATCAACTTTAGGAGACGGTCCTGGCACTTGCTGGACTTTCTTGGGTGCCCTGAAGCCTTCTTCACAACAATTGAACCGCTCTCCTTGAAGTTCTTGAAGATCAGATAAATGGTTGATTTAGGTGCAATCTTACTGGCAGCAATATCCTTGCCTGTGAAGCCCTTTTTTGTGCAAAGCAATGATAACGGCAAGTGTTTCCTTGCAGGTGACCATTGTCAGAGGAAGAACAATGATTCCAAGCACCACCCTCCTTTTGAAGCTTCCAGTCTGTTATTCGAACTCAATAAGCATGACAGAGTGATCACCAGCCTTGCCCTCGTCAACACGACGAGGGAATCAGTGACATGTCAGCTGGTCCTTTTGTGGCAGGGCTGAAATGCAGTGGAAATGTTTTTTTGGTGATTCAGTTAATTTGCATGGCAAAGAGGGACTTTGCAATTAATTGCAATTCATCTGATCACATTTCATAACATTCTGGAGTATATGCAAATTTCCACCATACACACTGAGGCAGCAGACTTTGTGAAAATTATTATTTGTGTCATTCTCATAACTTTTGGCCACGACTGTACACTCTCATAGTAGATGTGAGTTTCTCTTTCAAACAATCCCCTGGGCTTGTACACAGCTAATAGCTAATGTGAACCAAAGCAAGCTAGCTAGCAACTGTAAKTATCAGTAAATACAGATGAAGATGAAAAATGATTAGCAGTTGCCATACCAGGCAGTGATGCAACCAGTCAGGATGCTCTCGATGGTGCAGCTGTAGAACTTTTTTGAGGATCTGAGGACCCATGCCAAATATTTTCAGTCTCCTGAGGGGGAATAGGTTTTGTCGTGCCCTCTTCATGACTCTCTTGGTGTGCTTGGACCATGTTAGTTTGTTGGTGATGTGGACACCAAGGAACTTGAAGCTCTCAACCTGCACCACCCGTCGATGAGAATGGGGGCGTGCTCCGTCCTCCTTTTCCTGTAGTCCACAATCATCTCCTTTGTCTTGATCACGTTGAGGGAGAGGTTGTTGTCCTGGSACCACACGACCAGGTCTCTGACCTCCTCCCTATATCCTGTCTCGTCGTTGTTGGTGATCAGGCCTACCACTGTTGTCATCGGCAAACTTAATTATGGTGTTAGTCGTGCCTGGCCATGCAGTCATGAGTGAACAGGGAGTACAGGAGGGGACTGAGCACGCACCTCTGAGGGGTCCCTGTGTTGAGGATCAGTGTAGCAGACGTGCTGTTGCCTACCCTTACCACCTGGGGTTGCCTGTTAGGAAGTCCAGGATCCAGTTGCAGAGGAAGGTGTTTAGTCCCATGGTCCTTAGCTTATTGATGAGCTTTGAGGGCACTATGGTGTTGAACGCTGAGCTGTAGTCAATGAACAGCATTCTCACATAGGTGTTCCTTTGTCATCCATTCTTATAAGCTTCCGGGTTAGAGTCCTGCTCCTTGAAAGCARCAGCTCTACCCTTTAGYTCAGTGCGGATGTTGCCTGTAATCAATGGCTTCTGGTTAGGGTATGTACGTACAGTCACTTTTCGGGACGACGTCATCAATGCACTTATTGATGAAGCCAGTGACTGATGTGGTGTACTCCTCAATGCCATCAGAAGAATCCTGGAACATATTCCAGTCTGTGCTAGCAAAACAGTCCTGTAGCTTAGCATCTGTTTTTTTATAGACTGAGTCACTGGTACTTCCTGCTTTAGTTTTTGCATGTAATCAGGAGGATATATTTATGGTCCGATTTGCCAAATGGAGGGCGAGGGAGAGCTTTGTATGTGTCTCTGTGTGTGGAGTAAAGGTGGTCTAGAGGTGTTTTTTTTCTCCATCCGGTTGCACATTTAACATGCTGATAGAAAWTAGGTAAAACKCATTGTTTCCCTGCATTAAAGGTATTTCATTAACAAACCTCCAAGAACTAACAAAAGGTTGGACATAGACTGAGAAACACTTTATTAAACTTTGAGTTAGCTGGGTGTGGGGGCGACTTTTACCTGGGTGTGGTGAAAGATAATGAGTGCGGTACGGATTTCTTTAGAGGTGCCTGACGTCAATCTTTTACTTGTTCTTTTTGAAGGGTGTAATCCATTCTTACATTATTTTAGCCGCCCCCCCAAGGTCATGTATCCACTACCCAGACCCCCTGTAATTTGAACCATTTCATTTCTTTTTCATCTTTACTGCACCCTATAGAATTGTCTTCCCCTTTGGTCCTAGTGTCAGTTGTCATTAAAGATGGTGGTGGAGGTGAGAGGATTTSTTTGAGAATATTACATCTTTCTGATTTTCCTTCTGTGTTCAATCCAGTTAAGAAACATTAAAGAAAGATACTTCCCCCTTATCTCTGGTTTGATTGAAACTTGTCCCTCAGTGAGATAAGTACATTTTAAAGGTGTTTTTTGAGTTGGATGGGTGTAGTACTAGGATAGTGTCCTGGATTAAGGTCTGCCTCAAATGCTTTAATTCCCTTTCAACTTTTACTGCAGCCTATAGACTAGTTTTCCTCCTTAGTCTCAGGGTCAGATGTCATTAAAGATGGAGGTGGAGAGCCAGACTGTCTGTCCGTACAAAGGCTAGCAGATGCCATAAAATCCATTTACAAATGAGAGAGTGGAGGATGGGTTTTAATTTTTAAAAGCTTTTTGCTCAATAGATGTAAATAAGAATTTGTTCTAAACTGACTTGCCTAATTAAAGGTTAAATTAATAAACAAATAGTAACACAAACATAGGCACAGACACATGCATACAGTACACACACATGATAACATACGCACTACACACACGTTCACATGGATTTTGCGTTGTAGATATGTGGTAGTGGAGTATGGGCCTGAGGGCACACACTTAAGTGTGTTGTGGATTCTGTAATGAATTTATTGTAATGTTTTTACTGCCTTAATTTTGCGGGACCCCAGGAAGAGTAGTTGCTGCCTTGGCAGCAGCTAATGGGGATAATTTAATAAATACAAAATACAAAATGGTCGTCTGTTTCTCAGTTGGTAGAGCATGGTGCTTGCAATGCCATGATAGTGGGTTAGATTCCCGGGACCACCCATGTGTGAACTGAATGCACGCAGCACTATGTCACTTTGGATWAAAAAAAGTCTGCTAAATACTATATATTATTAATGGCAAAATCGGTCCCATATCTTCGACAATCAGCACATTACATAGTTGTTTAAAGGGGCCTGACCTTGTGAATGGGGCCAAGAGGAGATCTTCTTTTTAGTACTGCATTTCTGTCAATAACAACAACAAAAAGTTGTCTTAACGAGGCTAGCCTGGTTAAATTTAATGAAATGAATTCAGTACTTGCGTCATTGACCACCCCTGGTCCTTGCATAATTCAGCTGTCGCTCGGCAACGCTTTGTGCTGCAGTTTGGCACAGCTGCACATGATCAATGGAGCCCTAAACACAGCCCTGATTTGGTTTTATTCTGGCCTCATTTACGTTGATTGATGAGGACCAACTGTCTTGTGGATACAAGATGGTTTATAAACCAAGTGGAGAAGGTTAAAGGGTCTGTCTTTACATTAGTTCTGCCTAGGGGTGTAACGGTTCACCAAACCCATGGTTTTGTACATGTTGCCGTTTTGGGGAAAGTTAAATGCCATTCACAATGTTCAGCGTTCACAATGTTCCTTGCATTGTTGTTGTGACCGGATCAACATGTTAGGCCTCTCAAGTTTCCATTCTGATGCTGCGTTTGTAACCATGTGGGAGGTGGGAATTTAAGTCGTAAATAAAAGTTGCATGAATTCATGTGGTTTGAACTAGTTGAGAAATGCCATTTTGGCTAATGTCCAACAAGGTGTGTCAACCATAAACTAAAAGTACAGCTGTTATGCTGTCATCCCATAGGACGGCACACAATTGGCCCATTGTCGTCCGTCGTTCTTGGTTAGGGGAGGGTTTGGCCAGGATAGACCGTCATTCTAATTAAGAATTTGTTGTTCACTGACTTGCCTAGTTAAAGGTTAAATTTAAAAAAAAAAGTGACAGCCCAATCACATTACCCCATCGTGCTACCAACACGCCTCCTTTATGAGGGTCACAAGTGTGCATCTGGCGCTGAAGGAGGCAGTGTCATGGTGCGTTCGTAACCAAGTGGGAATCTACCACATACGACTGGGGGGAAAAAACACCTGAAAAGCTCTCAAACTGGCGATTTTACTCATGGTGACCTCATCTACTAAGGAAATGGCCTCTAGTACAGCATTTTCGGCAGTTAAATGCAACAACAAAACAGTATTTATAAAAAGCAATCTATTCATGTGGTTTATGTACTCAGTTATTTGTTTAGAAGCATTTTTTATTTAACTTGGCAAGTCAGTTAAGAACAAATTCTTATTTACAATGACAGACTACCCCGGCCAAACTCGGACGACCCTCATATATTAGGGGCTATAAACCAAAGACTTTTAAAAATATTTAAACATAGCCTACCTACTACTCTTGTAATTTATTCTGTCCCGGTCAGAATCAGCTGCCAAGGGCTGCTTGAATTCAGAGGGGAGACGATGCTGTTTCTTTTCGTGCCAGTCTTGCTCCGGTGTACTGGGGTGATGTCTGCGTGACATGGGTCAACATGTGTGAGGTGTTGGCAGCTGCAAAGACTATTGTTGTTGAGCGTGGCAACACACTGTTTAACGTTTGATCCACAACTCTCTGTACATCTTTGGGCATCTTCTGGGATGCTAAAATGTTCCCAAACGGGTGATTTTTAAAGGACAATTGAAGATCCTCCAGTTCTGGTTTATCCACCCCGCCACTCGACATCATATAGAACTAGTTATAGGCTGCGCCTCACAAAAGGACAGTTTTTGGAATGCGTCATTTAAGAATAGAATTTTACACCTTGTGCATAGTCTCTAGTTAAGGGAATAGCCTGGCATGTTTTCAGCTCCGATTTATTCAAGGCCTAGAACGCAGCATAGCCTAGTGGCCTTGTTTTTATTTTGTACATTTTTTGGTAGGTATTAATTAGGGTTCACAGTGCGGACCGAACCATCGGTACGAATTCATGTACCCTTTACACCCCTAGTCCTGTCCCACCCTATGGGTTATATGCCTTTTACATTAGTCCTGCCACTCTGGAGTGTGTGTGTGTGTGTGTGTGTGTGGTGTGTGTGTGTGTGTGTGTGTGAAATGCATACATCTGTAATTGCAAACAAAGGTTTCTGTACCAAATATTAAGTTCTGCTTTTCTGATGTATCAAATACTTATGTCATGCAATAAAATGCAAATTAATTACTTAAAAATCATACAATGTGATTTTCTGGATTTTTGTTTTCACAGTTGAAGTGTACCTATGATAAAAATTACAGACCTCTACATGCTTTGTAAGTAGGATAACCTGCAAAATCGGCAGTGTGTCAAATACTTGTTCTCCCCACTGTATATAGATAGACAGACACACACAGACAGACACACACAGACAGACACACACAGACAGACACACACAGACAGACACACACAGACAGAACACAACAGACAGACACACACAGACAGACACACACAGACAGACACACACAGACAGACACAACACGACAGACACACACAGACGACACACACAGACAGACACACACAGACAGACACACAGACAGACACACCAGACAGACACACACAGACAGACACAGACAAGACAGACAGACACACACAGACAGACACACACAGACAGACACACACAGACAGACACACACAGACAGACACACACAACAGACACACACAGACAGACACACACAGACAGACACACACAGACAGACACACACAGACAGACACACCAGACAAGACACACACAGACACAGGACAACACAGACAGACAGACAGACAGACAGACAGAACAGACACAGACAGATGAACTCAGCAAAAAAAGAAACTTCCCTTTTTCAGGACCCTGTTTTTAAAGATAATTTGTAAATATTCAAATAATTTCACAGATCTTCATTGTAAAGGGTTTAAACACTGTTTCCCATGCTTGTTCAATGAACCATAAACAATTAATGAACATGCACCTGTGGATCGGTCGTTAAGACACTAACAGCTTACAGACGGGAGGCAATTAAGGTCACAGTTATGGRAACTTAGGACACKAAAGAGGCCTTTCTACTGACTCTGAAAAACACCAAAAGAAAGATGCCCAGGGTCCCTGCTCATCTGTGTGAACATGCCTTAGGCATGCTGCATGGGGAATGCAGATGTGGCCAGGGAAATAAATTGCAGTGTCTGTACTGTGAGACGCCTAAGACAGCGCTACAGGAGACAGGATGAACAGCTGATCGATGTGGAGGGTCCGTTGTGGTCTGGGGCGGAATGTCACAGCATCGGACTGAGCTTGTTGTCATTTCAGGCAATCACAACACTGTGTGTTACATGGAAGACATCCTCCTCCCTCATGTGGTACCCTTCCTGCAGGCTCATCCTGACATGACCCTCCAGCATGACAATGCCACCAGACATACTGCTCATTCTGTGCGTGATTTCCTGCAAGACAGGAATGTTAGTGTTCTGCCATGGCCAGCGAAGAGCCCGGATCTCAATCCCATTGAGCACATCTGGGACCTGTTGTATAAGTAGGGTGAGGGCTATTATGTTAGCACAGCTGAAAACTGTTGTGCTGATTAAAGAAGCAATAAAACTRGCCTTCTTTAGACTAGTTGAGTATCTGGAGCATCAGCATTTGTGGGTTCGATTACAGGCTCAAAATGGACAGAAACAAAGCACTTTCTTCTGAAACTCGTCAGTCTATTCTTGTTCTGAGAAATGAAGGCTTTTCCATGCGAGATATTGGCAAGAAACTGAAGATCTCGTACAACGCCGTTTACTACTCTCTTCACAGAACAGCGCAAACTGGCTCTAACCAGAATAGAATGAGGAGTGGGAGGCCCCGGTGCACAACTGAGCAAGAGGACAAGTACATTAGAATGTCTAGTTTGAGAAACAGACGCCTCACAAGTCCTCAACTGGCAGCTTCATTAAATAGTACCCGCAAAACACCAGTCTCAACGTTAACAGTGAAGAGGCGACTCTGGGATGCTGGCCTTCTAGGCAGAGTTCCTCTGTCCAGTGTCTGTGTTCTTTTGCCCATCTTAATCTTTTCTTTTTTTTGGCCAGTCAGAGATATAGCTTTTTCTTTGCAGCTCTGCCTAGAAGGCCAGCATCCTGGAGTCGCCTCTTCACTGTTGATGTTGAGACTGGTGTTTTGCGGATGCTTTTCTTTCAACATGGACAAATCTAATTTACCCCAAACTTTTGAAATTGTGTGTGTGTACGTATACATAACGTAACAAGCTCTTTCCGTGACAAACTGACCAGGTGAATCCAAGTGAAAACTATGATCCCTTTATTGCTGTCACCTGTTAAATCCACTTCAATCAGTGTAGATGAAGGGGAGCAGATGGGTGAAAGAAGGATTTTTAAGTCTTGAGACATGTATTGTGTGCCATTCAGAGGGTGAATGGGCAWGACAAAAGATTGAAATGCCTTTGAACATGGTATGGTACTAGGTGCCAGTTTGTCAAGAACTGCAACGCTGCTGAGTTTTTCCACACTCAACAGTTTCCCCTGTGTATCAAGAACGGTCCACCATCCAAGGACATCCAGCCAACTTGACACAACTGTGGGGAAGCATTAGAGTCAACATGGACCAGCATCCCTGTGGAACACTTTCAACACCTTGTAGAGTCCATGACCTGATGAATTGAGGCTGTTCTGAGGACAACAGGGGAGGAGGTGCAACTCAATAGTAGGAAGGTGTTACTAATGTTTAATACACTCAATGTATAGCGGTGGAGAGGGGTGGTGGTGTGGAGAGGGGAGTGGTGTGTGAGAGGGGTGAGTGGAGTGGTGAGGAGGGGGTGGTGTGGAGAGGGGGAGTGGTGTGGGAGAGGGCGGAGTGGTATGTGGAGAGGGGGTGTGGTTGGTGGAGAATGCGGGAGTGGTGATGAGAGATGGGAGTGGTGTGGGTGGGGAGAGGTGGGAGTGGTGTGGGAGAGGGGGAGTGGTGTGGAGAGGGAGTGGTGTGGAGAGGAGGAGTGGTGTGAGGAGGAGGAGTGGTAGTGAGAGAGGAGGATTGGTGTGGTGGTGTGGAGAGGGGGAGTGGTGTGTGGAGAGGGGTGTTTAAAAAAAATAATTATATATCTAAAACGTTTGTCATTCATTTGGATTTATTTTGCATTGTGCGGTACAGGATGGTAATGTTTGAAAAGAGTTTTAAGATTCTAGAAATATCTAAAATGGAGTTTACATTTTWTTTWTTTTTWAATGTCATCCATTTTAGTAGCCTGATTGGGAAAAGACTTGGCTTTTTATGTTCTTAATAGCAATGATGTTGTAGCAATCTGGTGTCTTTGAATGTTTCCTTTTTTAAAAAACAAATAGCTTTGGAGATGAATAACCTATCAGTCCTGAAACGTGCAGAATGCACACACCACCCGACGAGCAACAACTTCCACAGTGCTGGGCCARGGCCAGCCATGTTTAATCCTTGCGTGTGACCAGGCACACCAGCTAACCATGACATCACTGAGCTAACTCTGTTGGATAAAG
The DNA here is from genome assembly GCF_002910315.2 of Salvelinus sp. IW2-2015. NCBI lineage: Eukaryota > Metazoa > Chordata > Actinopteri > Salmoniformes > Salmonidae > Salvelinus > Salvelinus sp. IW2-2015. Next base: position 6,101,972 of record NC_036853.1, read on the forward strand.
ACCCTTATCCGCTCAGATAACCCCGKGCACAGCAAGGGGCCAGACCAATTATTTGGACTTGTGGAGGGGAGAGTGGAGGCCCGATAAGTTGATTAAAGATCATTTGGATGAAAGATTTGCCCTCCCCCCGCTATAACTGTGTGTTTTAGGGATAAGGTTTCACTGCAGGAGCAGCTGCACCTCTGGTAATGAAGCTCATTACTAGAAAAGCTACGGACAACGAACACAATTGCATCTAATCGATGGCAATTTGAATGCACAGAGATGCCGTGATGAGATCTTGAGGCCCGTTATCATGCCATTCATCCGCTGCCATCACCTCATGTTTCAACATAATGAATGGCCCCATGTCGCAAGGATCTGTACACAACTCCTGGAAGCCGAAAATGTCCCTGTTCTTCCATGGCCTGCATACTCACCAGACATGTCACCCATTGAGCATATTTTGGATGCTCTGGATCGACATGTACGACAGTGTGTTCCAGTTCCCACCAATATCTARCAACTTTGCACCATCATTGAAGAGGAGTCAGACAACATTCCACAGGCCACAATCAACAGCCTGATCAACTCTATGTGAAGGAGATGTTGCACTGCATGAAGCAAATGGTGGTCACACCAGATACTGACTGGTTTTCTGATCCACGCCACTACTTAAAAAATAAAAAATAAGTTATCTGTGACCAACAGATGCATATCTGTATTCCCAGCCATGTGAAAATCCATAGATCCATAGAATGACAGTTTATATTAGGAAATCAAACTCAGTTATTATATTTTTGTTCACTATAGTTAGTGTATTATTGGATACATTTAGATCAACTAAGTGATTTATATTGTGGAAAAATAGAAGTTCCCTGAATACTTTTACCCTGATCTGCGTTTTGCTCTCTGTTGTAGGGTCCTCTTATCTTAAACGAACAGGAAGTGGTCAGAATTGAAAGCCTAGAAAGTATTTACTAAAAGGAGATGACTAAGTGGAGCTTTTTGTCAATAGACAGATCCATAGTGGGATTTCACTATCTCCTCAACAGGGAAAGGGATTTTATTTTCACTTTATTGCCAACGAGTCACTCAGATCAGGGCAGGGGCATCTGCTTCCCYGTCAATAAAAAGGTCCGGTCTGTTGGTCGGTTGCCCAGGGCAACCAGACTGCCATTATTAGAATAATATATAGCCACCGGTTTGGCCATTATTGCTGCTTTATGCGACAGCTGTACTCACAGGGGTACTGTTACTGCTCGACAATACGGCCTTTACAATGGATTGGCTGTATCTGTCTGTGTGGACGGACTGTAGTTAAAAGCGTAACACACAGGGAACCATACAGGGCTTTTCAATGGATTTTGTGTAGATGGACTGTTCCTAAAGAATACCCCCCCCCCCCAGCTATTCCAGGTTTGGTGGTTTCCAGAACTAATGTGTATCTGGCCACATGAGAGAACCCGAAGAATAAAAAAACAACACAGGGAGCATGAAGAAAAAGTATTGTTATGCAGAATACAAATTAATCATCCATTTTAAGGGGATCTTGCGAGACATTGATTCGTCAGGCGGCTTTTACAACAGTGATTTTATACTACATTTTCCAAAACGAACACCAACCAACTCCGTAGGACCATATTGGAAAGGATTCATATCTCCATAAATAACTGGTACATATACTGCCCAATGATGGCTTAAAAATGTTAGTTGGTGTTGAGAACACCTATAAAATGKCCCGAGTATGCCATTGATATTTGTCCTTTTTGAATATTTTGAAGAAAAGATGCCCAAAATAACCTACCCAAAATACCGACTCTTGAACATACTTTCATCTTAATTTTCTGTATTTTACGTGTAAACACTTAACTGTCAAATKAGTGTTTCCTAAAGTCTACTAAATACAGTTAATTATAAAATATGACATTCTGCATTTTGTCAATTTCAAGAAATGTGACAAGAAACCTTCCCTGTACTTAGMATGTTGACAATGGAACCATGGACATGAAGCCATTTCCAATATAACTTTACCTTGATGGAATGGGACACGATACTAAGGCTAACATTTACTTTTTATTCAAGCACTGTTTTGGTACATGTTCTATATCATTCTAATCCACAGATATTACACAATATTTTGAAATCATTAGGAGCATGCTTAAAATCTTTTCCTCTCAATCGAGGGATCAAAATATATATAAAAAAAAAAATCTGATTTAGACAGCATTTCGGACACATTTTTGGTCATATTTTAAAAAACATTACATGATCTCTTTGATTGTATTTTCTCCATGAACATTTTAAGCCATCATTATATCATTTACGAATGGCCAATTATAAATAACAGAACAGTAATTTTAGGGGACATTTCCACCACATAACTGCATAAAGTTTAAAGGACAGTGCATTTGGAAAGTATTCAGACTCCTTCACTTTCTTCAAAATGTTGTTACGTTACAGCCTTATTTTAAAATGAATTGTTTTCCTCAATCTACACACAGTACCCCATAATGAGAAAGTGAAAACAGGTTTCTAGTTTTTTTTGCAAATGTATAAATACCTTATTTACATAAGTATTCAGACCCTTTGCTATGAGACTCAAATTGAGCTCAGGTGCATCCTGTTTCCATTGATCATCCTTGAGATGTTTCTAAAACTTGATTGTAGTCCATCTGTGGTAAACTCAATTGATTGAAAATGATTTGGAAAGGCACACACCTGTCTATATAAGGTCCCACAGTGGACGTCAGCGCAAAAAACAAAACCATGAGGTCGAAGGAATTCTCTGTAGAGCTCAGAGACAGGATTGTGGAGAGGCACAGATCTGGGGAAGGGTGCCAAAAAAAGTCTGCCGCATTGAAGGTCCMYRAGAACACAGTGGCCKYCATCATTCTTMAATGGAAGAMGTTTGGAACCACCAAGAGCTGGCTGCACGGCCAAACTGAGCAATCGGGGGAGAAGGCCCTTGGTCAGGGAGGTGATCAAGAACCCGATGGTCACTCTGACAGAACTCCAGAGTTCCTCTGTGGAGATGAGGGGGGAAAATCTGCGATGTCACTACAGCAAAAAAACACTTATTTAGACATGACCTAGCTGGGTGTGAAATTTAGTGGCTCTGTCACACTTTGTAATTTTTTTTCACGTAGCCGCTGGACTATGGTCAAATTTACTTTAATATGACCCTTATTCAGGTCTTAACAGAATTGTCTTATGATCAGAATTGTCTGTATAATTGTTTCAGTGCTTGGGAGCAGAGCTAGCTGAGACACCAGCTGGAGTAGGTCATTGTGTCCTTGAAGCCAGGGGAACAAACAAAATCCACAGCTGTATAAATGGAGAACATCTCTCATGGGTCATGGGTCACGCTATGCAAATATAGGTGAAGTCACACACACACACACACACACACACACACACACGCGTTTCCATCCACTGGCTCTCCCTGAACCCTGTTTTGTAGCTGGTAGAAGATTTAGAATATAGGGCAAAGACTATGGGCGTAAGAAACAGAGGTGTTAGATACAAAAGAACACAGACACTGKACAGAGGAACTCTGCCTAGAAGGCCAGCATCCCGGAGTCGCCTCTTCACTGTTGACGTTGAGACTGGTGTTTTGCGGGTACTATTTAAAGAAGCTGCCAGTTGAGGAATTGTGAGGCGTCTTTCTCAAATTAGACATTCTAATGTACTTGTCCTCTTGCTCAATTGTGCACTGGGGCCTCCCACTCCTCTTTCTACTCTGGTTAGAGCCAGTTTGAGCTGTTCTGTGAAGGGAGTAGTACACAGCATTGTATGAGATCTTCAGTTTCTTGGCAATTTCTCGCATGGAATAGCCTTCATTTCTCAGAACAAGAATAGACTGACGAGTTTCAGAAGAAAGTTATTTGTTTCTGGCCATTTTGAGCCTGTAATCGAACCCACAAATGCTGATGCTCCAGATACTCAACTAGTCTAAAGAAGGCCAGTTTTATTGCTTCTTTAATCAGCACAACAGTTTTCAGCTGTGCTAACATAACTGCAAAAGGGGTTTTCTACTGATCAATTAGCCTTTTTATAATGATAAACTTGGATTAGCTAACACAACGTGCCATTGGAACACAGGAGTGATGGTTGCTGATAATGGGCCTCTGTACGCCTATGTAGATATTCCATTTAAAAAATCAGCCGTTTCCAGCTACAATAGTCATTTACAACATTAACAATGTYTACACTGTATTTCTGATMAATTTGATGTTTATTTTAATGGACAGCATTTTTTTGTTGCTTTTCTTTCCAAAACAAGGACATTTCTAAGTGACCCGAAACTTTTGAACGTTTGTGTGTGCGTTTTATTAAGTCTTCGTAGGTTTATTGTATAGAAAGAGGAAAAGAGGAGAGGGTGCTGACATAGCACTAGCACGGATTCAAACCCATTCTGCTGCGGTACATATGCACTGGAGGCAGCAGCCCCTTTGTGTGTGTGTGTGTGTGTGTGTGTGTGTGTGTGTGTGTGTGTGTGTGTGTGTGTGTGTGTAACCATGTTTTGTTGTGTGTGTTTACAGAAAGGCAGTGTGGGCTGGGCGGAGGAGAATGAAGGAGGAAAAACAAGAGGAGAGCCGTCCAGAGACTTCGCCAAGGTAATCAGATTTTAAAGAAGGATGTAAGCTGATGCATTAAGCTCAGCTAAACTAAAACTAATCCACACAGACCGTCTAAGCTAAGCTACATTCCGATGCTCTACCCGTGTATTTAGAAGGAGTGGACTGGTGTAAGGAAATATGGTGGAAACTCCCTCCAACTATGCTTGCACCAATCCAATGCCTTTTTAAATGCCTGAGTGGGTAGTGAACAAGTGCACACTTCTTGGAGGGTAGAGAGTAGGTACTCAGCCCTATACTCCAAACTGGATTCGTTTTGATGATTCATTTTGTACACAAAATCTTGATGTGTCTCCTATTTTGTCAAATTTTCAGTGTGGCGTACCTACAGAGTTCTGAAATGTGAATGCAGCTGACAAACCAGTGTTGTTGAGATGAGTCTAGATTTTCTCCGATGGTCTTCGCTGGCCTACCACTGGATAGTATGTCGGAATAGTGAATTAACATAGAATTGTGTTTGGATGGTTATTAACCTAATGAGAACCAAACAGAAAGAGGAAATGGAACATTAAGTCTTGGGTGAGTGGCCGCTACGCTATTCTATGAGAGTTTAGATGAGTGGCACGCTACGCTATTCTATGAGAGTTTATATGAGTGGACGCTACGCTATTCTATGAGAGTTTAGATGGTGGCACGCTACGCTATTCTATGAGAGTTTAGATGAGTGGCACGCTACGCTATTCTATGAGAGTTTATATGAGTGGCATGCTACGCTATTCTATGAGAGTTTAAGGTGAGTGGCATGCTACGCTATTCTATGAGAGTTTAGGTGAGTGCATGCTACGCTATTCTATGAGAGTTTAGTGAGTGGCATGCTACGCTATTCTATGAGAGTTTAGATGAGTGGCATGCTACGCTATTCTATGAGAGTTTAGAATGTGCAGTATAATCTTAAAACCGCTCGACTGAAGTTTCACATGTTCACTCCAAGTGAGGAATCCCCAGGTGCAATGTTTTCCACTAAAGCAGAACTGGCTATACAGTAAAAAGACTGGAGGTTTACCTCTTTTCTGCATGAAGACAAACAGTTCATCAAGGAACTCCTTCCGGTTTGGGTCACTGTCCAGTTCATACAGCTGGGGGGGAATGAACTTTGTTAATAACTTGATTACAGAGTTAAATAGTCGCTTTCAAACTAGGGATTCCGTTGCTAAATGAGTTAAGACAGTAATTCTGCTCATAGATTTCTACATGCATAAACGACTTATTGCCACAACCAGCCCAAAGCGGGATTTTTAAAAATACTGCCGTAGTTTAACCCAAATTCACCAGACCTCTGTTCCTTCACTTTAATAATCAACTTTTAACTTTGTTAACCCCATCAGCCCCGAGATAGCAGCCCAAAAAAAAATCGGCTTTTCATTGATCTGACTTTATCTGCCCGCCCAGCAATTACATTTAGCCTCACAATGAAGTGCACCGCTGTCTTTTCAGGGCTACAAGTAGAACACAACAATTTGACAAACAGTTTGAAGTCGTGACTTTTATTGACAAATGGCAATAAAAAAAACAAGGGTCTGCCAAAGCAACAACCTGATAAAAATGCATTTATATGAATGATGGTTCTCTCAGTGGGAAATGAATATCCAACTAGTCAATATCAACTATTGTGAGCTTATTACAGTATTATAGACACTATGTCCTGGGATTTCCTATGATTGTCTATGTAGAAGAACCCCTTACAGTATATACATATGTCCTGGGGTTTCCTGTGATCTATGTAGAAGAACTTACAGTATTATAGACACTATGTCCTGGAGTTTCCTGTGATCTTCTATGTAGAAGAACCCCTAACAGTATTATAGACACTATGTCCTGGGATTTACTATGATCTTCTATGTAGAAGAACCCTTCCCGTATTATAGACACATGTCCTGGGGTTTCCTGTGATCTTCTATGTAGAAGAACCCCTTAACAGTATTATAGACACTATGTCCTGGGATTTCCTATGATACTATGTAAAGAACCCTTACAGTATTATAAACACTATGTCCTGGGATTTCCTGGGATCTATGTAGAAGAACCCCTTACAGTATTATAGACACTATGTCCTGGGGTTTCCTGTGATCTTCTATGTAGAAGAACCCTTACAGTTTATAGACACTATGTCCTGGGGTTTCCTGTGATCTTCTATGTAGAAGAACCCCTTACAGTATTAGACACTATGTCCTGGGATTTACTATGATCTTCTATGTAGAAGAACCTTACAGTATTATAGACACTATGTCCTGGGTTTTTTTTGTATAAAAAGACACGGCCCGGGCCCCTTCGGGATCTGCCATCAGACCCCGTTAATCACACACTAACGGTTGGTAATTTCCCAATGCAGAGGAAATAGACTAATCTAATGGTACAACCCAGAATTGACACCCAAACACACAATGTTTAAAAAAGATATGTTTTAAAAATCCAAAATAGGCCAGCGTTACAGTGGGA